>NC_091202.1:5394811-5397226 GCF_040958095.1 Procambarus clarkii | reverse complement strand
TCTCTCTCCTCTCTCTCTCTCTCTCTCTCTCTCTCTCTCTCTCTCTCTCTCTCTCTCTCTCTCTCTCTCTCTCTCTCTCTCTCTCTCTCTCTCTCTCTCTCTCTCTCTCTCTCTCTCTCTCTCTCTCTCTCTCTCTCTCTCTCTCTCTCTCTCTCTCTCTCTCTCTCTCTCTCTCTCTCTCTCTCTCTCTCTCTCTCTCTCTCTCTCTCTTTTTTACAACATGTCTTCGACTCGAAGCTGAAAACTCTTAATTGCGGAATTAATCCTGTGGAAAAATTTCGACCATTTTTCAAAGTTTTTTTTATGCTTCATAAGGTGTGGGTTCCTAGCTGTCGCTGCATACTCAGGTAATGGTCTCATAAATGTAGTATGTGTGGAATTGGAATCCTCTTATTTTAGATTTTTAAATGATGTTCTTTTGTTTGGTAACTTCCCATATGGTGCTAATGATGTCCTGTTCACATTTGCTTGTGGTGTTTAGTGTTTGGATAATTTCTACTCTCGGATGATGATGTGTCGTGATTGTAGGTGTTGTGTGGTGGTGATGTGTAGTAACGGTAGATGTTGTGTGGTGGTGATGTGTAGTGACGGTAGGTGCTGTGTGGTGGTGATGTGTAGTGAAGGTGGGTGTTGTTTGGTGGTGATGTGTAGTGATGGTAGGTATTGTGTGGTGGTGATGTGTAGTGATGATAGGTGTTGTTTGGTGGTGATGTGAAGTGACGGTAGGTGTTGTGTGGTGGTGATGTGTAGTCAGGATAGTTGTTGTGTGGTGGTGTTCTGTAGTGACGGTAGGTGTTGTGTGGTGGTGATGTGTAGTGATGGTGGTGGGTGTTCTGTGGTGGTGGTGATGAAAATTTAAGTATTTATGGAAGATGGCTACAGTTACGAGGCTGGTCGTTACAGTGTAGATGGTTACAGTGTTTCAGGTTGTGTGAAGTAAATACGGTTACAATGATGAGGGTTGTCATTAGTTAAGACGATTACTGTGGTGAAGATAGTGCGATAGTGCGTAGTAACTATGGTTAGTGATGATTGTCATTTGTAGTGAAGATCGACACCACTGACGACTGTGTTGTAAAGTTACAGTGATGAAACTATTGTATAATAAAGATGATTACAGTGAAGATATTGTGTGTACTGAAAATGATTATAGTGAAGTTTTTGTGTGTAGTTAAGATGGTTACAGTGAAGATAGTGTGTAGTGAAGATGGTTACAGTAAAAAATAGTGTGTAATGAAGATAGTGTGTAGTGATGATAGAGTGTAGTGAAGATGGTTACTACGAAGATAGTGTGTAGTGAAGAGAGTTACAGTATAGTGTGTGTAGTGATGATAGTGTGTAGTGAAGATGGTTACTGTGAAGATAGTTACAGTATAGTGTGTGTGTGTGTGTGTGTGTAGTGAAGATGGTTACAGTATTGTGTGAAGACGGTTACAGTATTGTGTATGTAGTGAAGATGGTTACAGTAATGTGTATGTAGTGAAGATGGTTACATTATAGTGTGTGTTGTGAAGATGGTTTCAGTACAGTGTGTGTAGTGAAGATGGTTACATTATAGTGTGTGTTGTGAAGATGGTTACAGTATAGTGTGTGTAGTGAAGATGGTTACATTATAGTGTGTGTGTTGTGAAGAAGGTTACAGTATAGTGTGTGTAGTAAGGATGGTTACATTATAATGTGTGTTGTGAAGATGGTTACAGTGTAGTGAAGATGGTTACGTTATAGTGTGTGTTGTGAAGATGGTTACAGTATAGTGTGTGAATTGAAGATGGTTACATTATTGTGTGTGTTGTGAAGATGGTTACAGAATAGTGTGTGTTGTGAAGATGGTAACAGTATTGTATGTGTTGTGAAGATGGTAACAGTATAGTGTGTGTTGTAAAGATGGTTACATTATAGTGTGTGGAGTGAAGATGGTTATAGTATAGTGTGTGGAGTGAAGATGGTTACAGTATAGTGTGTGGAGTGAAGATGGTTACAGAATAGTGTGTGTAGTGAAGATGGTTGCAGTGAGAATATAATGTGTGTATTCACCTAGTTGTGCTTCAGGGGGTTCAGCTCTGCTTTTGCGGAGCAAGAGTTCTTTCCCTCTTTCCTAAACACCCAACTCTCGTATGCCCAGTCCTCGAGGACGTGCACCTGACTGATGATATTTTCTTAGAAGCGGACAGACTTGGTTTTCTTCTGGTGGCAGCCATCGTCGCCGAAGACCTTTTCCTTCTCCATACTGACCAGGCCGCTTCACACTATCAAGAACCTAAAGAATACTTCTAGTAATAATATACCAGATGCAAGAATTATAGTCATGCTAATAGTTCGACTGGTCTATTAAGTGCGATGCCCAGTAGTGATGTACTCACATCATACGTCTTTTACATATAAATAAGATACCTTTATAAACTTTATCTATTCTCT
>NC_091202.1:5359811-5392311 GCF_040958095.1 Procambarus clarkii | reverse complement strand
ACTGGAAAAGGTTCAAAGATTTGCCACCAGACTAGTACCCGAGCTGAGAGGTATGAGCTACGAGGAGAGACTACGGGAATTAAACCTCACTTCGCTGGAAGAACGAAGAGTTAAGGGGGGACATGATCACTACATTCAAGATTCTCGAGGGAATTCATAGGGTAGATAAAGAGAGGCTATTTAACACAAGGGGCACACGCACATGGGACACAGGTGGAACCTGAGAGCGCAAATAAGCCACACAGATATTAGAAAGAACTTTTTTAGTGTCAGAGTGGTTGACAAATGGAATGCATTAGGAAGTGATGTGGTGGAGGCTGACTCCATACACAGTTTCAAGTGTAGATATGATAGAGCCCAATAGGCTCAGGAATCTGTACACCTGTTGATTGAATGGTTGAGAAGCGGGGACCAAAGAGCCAGAGCTCAACCCCCGCAAGCACAACTAGGTGAGTACAACTAGGCGAGTACACACACACACACACACACACCGTTTGTTAACGAAATGGAATATGTTTATTAAAACAAAAAACATTATATTCAGATAATTAAGAAATCATCGTGTGAGTTAAGAATCCATAAATCTCTGGGCAAATATTTTCTCCCTGTGCAGGAGGTCAAAGACCTTGTCGGCCTTCAGCAAGTCTTCGGTCGCGCGGCACATTCTGCCAAAGCGGCGGCGGAATGCGCCGGCGGCAATCCAGTTCTTTCCTTCTTTCCTAAACACCCAACTCTCGTATGCCCAGTCCTCGAGGACGCGCACCTGACTGATGATATTTTCTGAGAAGCGGACAGACTTGGTTTTCTTCTGGTGGCAGCCATCGTCGCCGGAGACCTTTTTCTTCTCCATACTGACCAGGCCGCTTCACACTATGAAGAACCTAACGAATACTTCTAGTAATAATATACAAGATGCAAGAATTATAGTCATGCTAATAGTTCGACTGGTCTAATAAGTGCGGTGCCCTGTAGTGATGTACTGTTACGGCCCTCTCGGGACGCAACGGGGTCCTTACTCTGATGTTGTTAGAGGAAGATATAATGTATCCGTTCCCCAGCCAGTAGTGGCTATCAAGGGATGAGATCCGTGACGCAAGTAACTTAAAGGGAGTAGGGAAAGAAAGTTAAGAACTTAATATTATATAATGTCCGTCACCAATAAATAATATATAAAACGGTTACACAAGGTGGGGGGGTATTAACACTATACAAGGGGATTAATCCATAATCGTTGTCTTCTGCTGAAGACGCTGGTGCTACAACTCTCGGTGCTGAGTCCTTGGTGCTTTCTTCGTGGCCTCACGACGTGTCCTCTGAGAATGCCGAGCCTACCCGGGCCACAGGTCAGCCAAAACACAGGTCCACTGGGGGCTCCGCCGTGGAGGCCGTCAACCACACGTCCAGCTGCTCTGCTGGCAGGTTCTGAGCCAACAAGGCTGGTACGGCCACTCCACGAACGATAAAAGGGGAACGCCCAAGACAGGAGCCTCGTGTGACAACACAAGTCACTCTCCTGTCTTCAGTACACCAGTGGATGATCGTCTCCAACAGTCGGTCCTGGGTAAATCCTTTCACTGCCACTCCACTGGCAGGCTAACACACCACAGTGTTCTTCCGGGGGGACGACGTCACAACAGCTGCAGCAAGGTTCAAGGTATGGAGACTGGCTGCCTCGGGTAGACTGACTCCACTTCCATCACAGTGGTCCCAGGTCGGCTCTGTAAGCAGACACGTCATCAATAACCGGGACACTAATACACCTCACTTACGGGCTCGGACACAAACACCTGACGTATCCAGTCCATAGATGGCGCTGTCGTCGGAGCACTACCTCACCAGAGGTCAGGAGCGGCTGTGTTGTGAGCAGCACAGGACTGGAAACTGGCCCTTGTGGCCGATATTCGCCGTCCTCATCCGGTGTCGTCGTTCGTTTGGCCGGGGTTTCGGGAGCTGACCCACAGATGGCGTAGTCGTTACTACTCCGTGCTCGGATGCTGGATCCGGGTTCGTAACATGTACTCACATCATACTCTCTCTCTCTCTCTCTCTCTCTCTCTCTCTCTCTCTCTCTCTCTCTCTCTCTCTCTCTCTCTCTCTCTCTCTCTCTCTCTCTCTCTCTCTCTCTCTCTCTCTCTCTCTCTCTCTCTCTCTCTCTCTCTCTCTCTCTCTCTCTCACTCACTCTCTCTCTCTCTCTCTCAATCTCTCTCTCTCTCTCTCTCTCTCTCTCCTCTCTCTCTCTCTCTCTCTCTCTCTCTCTCTCTCTCTCTCTCTCTCTCTCTCTTTCTCTTTCTCTTTCTCTTTCTCTCTCTCTCTCTCTCTTTCTCTTTCTCTTTCTCTTCTCTCTCTCTCTCTCTCTCTCTCTCTCTCTCTCTCTCTCTCTCTCTCTCTCTCTCTCTCTCTCTCTCTCTCTCTCTCTCTCTCTCTCTTTTTTTCGCCTCGAAGCTGAGGCCTCTGAATTACGGAATTAATCATGTGTCAACATTTATACCATTTTTCCAAGTTTTTTTTTAAAGCTTCACAAGGTGTTGGTTCCCTGCTGTCGCTGCATACTCAGGTAATGGTCTCACTTATGTAGTATGTGTGGATTTGGAATCATCTTAGTTTAGATTTTTAAAAGACGTTCTTTTGTTTGATAACTTCCCCATGTGGTGTTAATGATGCCCTGTTCTCATAAGCTTGTGTGTGTTTAGTGTTTGGATAATTTCGACTCTCAGATGATGATGTGTAGTGCTTGTAGGTGTTGTATGGTGGTGATGAGTAGTGACGGTAGATGTGTGGTGGTGATGTGTAGTGACCGTAGGTGTTGTGTGCTGGTGATGTGTAGTGATGGTGGGTGTTGTTTGGTGGTGATGTGTAGTGATGGTAGGTATTGTGTGGTGGTGATGTGTAGTGATGATTGGTGTTGTGTGGTGGTGATGTGTAGTGACAGTAGGTGTTGTGTGGTGGTGATGTGTAGTCAGGATAGTTGTTGTGTGGTGGTGTTCTGTAGTGACGGTAGGTGTTGTGTAGTGGTGATGTGTACTGATGGTGGCGGGTGTTCTGTGGTGGTGGTGATGAAAATTTAAGTATTTATGGAAGATGGCTACAGTTACGAGGCTGGTCGTTACAGTGTAGATGGTTACAGTGTTTCAGGTTGTGTGAAGTAAATACGGTTACAATGATGAGGGTTGTCATAAGTTAAGACGATTACTGTGGCGAAGAAAGTGCGATAGTGCGTAGTAACTATGGTTAATGATGATTGTCATTTGTAGTGAAGATCGACACCACTGACGACTGTGTTGTAAAGTTACAGTGATGAAACTATTGTATAATAAAGATGATTACAGTGAAGATATTGTGTGTACTGAAAATGATTATAGTGAAGTTTTTGTGTGTAGTTAAGATGGTTACAGTGAAGATAGTGTGTAGTGAAGATGGTTACAGTAAAAAATAGTGTGTAATGAAGATAGTGTGTAGTGATAATAGAGTGTAGTGAAGATGGTTACTACGAAGATAGTGTGTAGTGAAGAGAGTTACAGTATAGTGTGTGTAGTGATGATAGTGTGTAGTGAAGATGGTTACTGTGAAGATAGTTACAGTATAGTGTGTGTGTGTGTGTGTGTGTGTAGTGAAGATGGTTACAGTATTGTGTGAAGACGGTTACAGTATTGTGTATGTAGTGAAGATGGTTACAGTAATGTGTATGTAGTGAAGATGGTTACATTATAGTGTGTGTTGTGAAGATGGTTTCAGTATAGTGTGTGTAGTGAAGATGGTTACATTATAGTGTGTGTTGTGAAGATGGTTACAGTATAGTGTGTGTAGTGAAGATGGTTACATTATAGTGTGTGTGTTGTGAAGAAGGTTACAGTATAGTGTGTGTAGTAAGGATGGTTACATTATAATGTGTGTTGTGAAGATGGTTACAGTGTAGTGAAGATGGTTACGTTATAGTGTGTGTTGTGAAGATGGTTACAGTATAGTGTGTGAATTGAAGATGGTTACATTATTGTGTGTGTTGTGAAGATGGTTACAGAATAGTGTGTGTTGTGAAGATGGTAACAGTATTGTATGTGTTGTGAAGATGGTAACAGTATAGTGTGTGTTGTAAAGATGGTTACATTATAGTGTGTGGAGTGAAGATGGTTATAGTATAGTGTGTGGAGTGAAGATGGTTACAGTATAGTGTGTGGAGTGAAGATGGTTACAGAATAGTGTGTGTAGTGAAGATGGTTGCAGTGAGGATATAATGTGTGTATTCACCTAGTTGTGCTTGAGGGGGTTCAGCTCTGCTCTTGCGGAGCAAGAGTTCTTTCCCTCTTTCCTAAACACCCAACTCTCGTATGCCCAGTCCTCAAGGACGTGCACCTGACTGATGATATTTTCTTAGAAGCGGACAGACTTGGTTTTCTTCTGGTGGCAGCCATCGTCGCCGAAGACCTTTTCCTTCTCCATACTGACCAGGCCGCTTCACACTATCAAGAACCTAAAGAATACTTTTAGTAATAATATACCAGATGCAAGAATTATAGTCATGCTAATAGTTCGACTGGTCTAATAAGTGCGATGCCCAGTAGTGATGTACTCACATCATACGTCTTTTACATATAAATAAGATACCTTTATAAACTTTATCTATTCTCTTCAAGAGCTTGTAGGTAAGGTAACTACTCTCTCTCTCTCTCTCTCTCTCTCTCTCTCTCTCTCTCTCTCTCTCTCTCTCTCTCTCTCTCTCTCTCTCTCTCTCTCTCTCTCTCTCTCTCTCTCTCTCTCTCTCTCTCCTCTCTCTCTCTCTCTCTCTCTCTCTCTCTCTCTCTCTCTCTCTCTCTCTCTCTCTCTCTCTCTCTCTCTCTCTCTCTCTCTCTCTCTCTCTCTCTCTCTCTCTCTCTCTCTCTCTCTCTCTCTCTCTCTCTCTCTCTCTCTCTCATCTCTCTCTCTCTCTCTCTCTCTCTCTTTTCGCCTCTAAGCTGAGGCCTCTGAATTACGGAATTAATCATGTGTCAACATTTATACTATTTTCTCCAAGTTTTTTTTAAAGCTTCACAAGGTGTTGGTTCCCTGCTGTCGCTGCATACTCAGGTAATGGTCTCACATATGTAGTATGTGTGGATTTGGAATCATCTTAGTTTAGATTTTTAAAAGACGTTCTTTTGTTTGATAACTTCCCATGTGGTGTTAATGATGCCCTGTTCTCATAAGCTTGTGTGTGTTTAGTGTTTGGATAATTTCGACTCTCAGATGATTATGTGTAGTGATTGTAGGTGTTGTGTGGTGGTGATGAGTAGTGACGGTAGATGTGTGGTGGTGATGTGTAGTGACGGTAGGTGTTGTGTGCTGGTGATGTGTAGTGATGGTGGGTGTTGCTTGGTGGTGATGTGTAGTGATGGTAGGTATTGTGTGGTGGTGATGTGTAGTGATGATTGGTGTTGTGTGGTGGTGATGTGTAGTCAGGATAGTTGTTGTGTGGTGGTGTTCTGTAGTGACGGTAGGTGTTGTGTAGTGGTGATGTGTACTGATGGTGGCGGGTGTTGTGTGGTGGTGGTGATGAGAATTTAAGTATTTAGGGAAGATGGTTACAGTTACGAGGCTGGTCGTTACAGTGTAGATGGTTACATTGTTTCAGGTTATTTGAAGTAAATACGGTTACAATGATGAGGGTTTTTATTAGTTAAGACGATTACTGTGGTGAAGATTGTGCGATAGTGCGTAGTAACTATGGTTAGTGATGATCGTCATTTGTAGTGAAGATCGACACCATTGACGACTGTGTTGTACAGTTACAGTGATGAAACTATTGTATAATGAAGATGATTACAGTGAAGATATTGTGTGTACTGAAAATGATTACAGTGAAGATATTGTGTGTACTGAAAATGATTATAGTGAATTTTTTGTGTGCAGTGAAGATGGTTATAGTGAAGATAGTGTGTAGTGAAGATGGTTACAGTAAAAAATAGTGTGTAATGAAGATAGTGTGTAGTGATGATAGAGTGTAGTGAAGATGGTTACTATGAAGATAGTGTGTAGTGAAGAGAGTTACAGTATAGTGTGTGTAGTGATGATAGTGTGTAGTGAAGATGGTTACTGTGAAGATAGTTACAGTATAGTGTGTGTGTGTGTGTAGTGAAGATGGTTACAGCATTGTGTGACGACGGTTACAGTATTGTGTATGTAGTGAAAATGGTTACAGTAATGTGTATGTAGTGAAGATGGTTACATTATAGTGTGTGTTGTGAAGATGGTTTCAGTATAGTGTGTGTAGTGAAGATGGTTACATTATAGTGTGTGTTGTGAAGATGGTTACAGTATAGTGTGTGTAGTGAAGATGGTTACATTATAGTGTGTGTTGTGAAGATGGTTACAGTATAGTGTGTGTTATGAAGATGGTTACATTATAGTGTGTGTTGTGAAGATGGTTACAGTATAGTGTGTGTTGTGAAGATGGTAACAGTATAGTGTGTGTTGTGAAGATGGTAACAGTATAGTGTGTGTTGTAAAGATGGTTACAGTATAGTGTGTGGAGTGAAGATGGTTACAGTATAGTGTGTGGAGTGAAGATGGTTACAGAATAGTGTGTGTAGTGAAGATGGTTGCAGTGAGGATATAATGTGTGTATTTACCTAGTTGTGCTTGCAGGGGTTCAGCTCTGCTCTTGCGGCCCGCAAACTTTCAATCAACTGTTACTAACTAATTTCTTTCCACACACACACACACACACACACACACACACACACACACACACACACACACACACACACACACACACACACACACACACACACACACACATACACACACACACACACACACACACACACACACACACACACACACACACACACACACACACACACAAACACACACACACACACAACATCAAATGAAGATAACATCAGCGGCATATGCCAGGCTGGCCAACATACGAACGGCATTCAGAAATTTGTGTAAAGAATCATTCAGAACTTTGTATACCACATATGTCAGGCCAATCCTGGAGTATGCAGCCCCAGCATGGAGTCCATATCTAGTCAGGGATAAGAGTAAACTGAAAAAGGTTCAAAGATTTGCCACCAGACTAGTACCCGAGCTGAGAGGTATGAGCTACGAGGAGAGACTACGGGAATTAAACCTCACTTCGCTGGAAGACAGAAGAGTTAAGGGGGGACATGATCACTACATTCAAGATTCTCGAGGGAATTCATAGGGTAGATAAAGAGAGGCGATTTAACACAAGGGGCACACGCACATGGGACACAGGTGGAACCTGAGAGCGCAAATAAGCCACACAGATATTAGAAAGAACTTTTTTAGTGTCAGAGTGGTTGACAAATGGAATGCATTAGGAAGTGATGTGGTGGAGGCTGACTCCATACACAGTTTCAAGTGTAGATATGATAGAGCCCAATAGGCTCAGGAATCTGTACACCTGTTGATTGGCGGTTGAGAAGCGGGGACCAAAGAGCCAGAGCTCAACCCCCGCAAGCACAACTAGGTGAGTACAACTAGGCGAGTACACACACACACACACACACCGTTTGTTAACGAAATGGAATATGTTTATTAAAACAAAAAACATTATATTCAGATAATTAAGAAATCATCGTGTGAGTGAAGAATCCATAAATCTCTGGGCAAATATTTTCTCCCTGTGCAGGAGGTCAAAGACTTTGTCGGCCTTCAGCAAGTCTTCGGTCGCGCGGCACATTCTTCCAATGCGGCGGCGGAATGCGCCGGCGGCAATCCAGTTCTTTCCTTCTTTCCTAAACACCCAACTCTCGTATGCCCAGTCCTCGAGGACGCGTACCTGACTGATGATATTTTCTGAGAAGCGGACAGACTTGGTTTTCTTCTGGTGGCAGCCATCGTCGCCGGAGACCTTTTCCTTCTCCATACTGACCAGGCCGCTTCACACTATGAAGAACCTAACGAATACTTCTAGTAATAATATACCAGATGCAAGAATTATAGTCATGCTAATAGTTCGACTGGTCTAATAAGTGCGGTGCCCTGTAGTGATGTACTCACAATATACTCTCTCTCTCTCTCTCTCTCTCTCTCTCTCTCTCTCTCTCTCTCTCTCTCTCTCTCTCTCTCTCTCTCTCTCTCTCTCTCTCTCTCTCTCTCTCTCTCTCTCTCTCTCTCTCTCTCTCTCTCTCTCTCCCTCCCTCCCTCCCTCCCTCCCTCCCTCCCTCCCTCCCTCCCTCTCTCTCTCTCTCTCTCTCTCTCTCTCTCTCTCTCTCTCTCTCTCTCTCTCTCTCTCTCTCTCTCTCTCTCTCTCTCTCTCTCTCTCTCTCTCTCTCTCTCTCTCTCTCTCTCTCTCTCTCTCTCTCTCCCTCTCTCCCTCTCTCTCTCTCTCTCTCTCTCTCTCTCTCTCTCTCTCTCTCTCTCCCTCCCTCCCTCCCTCCCTCCCTCCCTCCCTCCCTCCCTCCCTCTCTCTCTCTCTCTCTCTCTCTCTCTCTCTCTCTCTCTCTCTCTCTCTCTCTCTCTCTCTCTCTCTCTCTCTCTCTCTCTCTCTCTCTCTCTCTCTCTCTCTCTCTCTCTCTCTCTCTCTCTCTCTCTCTCTCTTCGCCTCGAAGTTGAGGCCTCTGAATTATGGAATTAATCATGTGTCAAACTTTAGACCATTTTTCCAAGTTCTTTTAATGCTTCATAAGGTGTGGGTTCCCTGCTGTCGCTGCATACTCAGGTAATGGTCTCACATATGTAGTATGTGTGGATTTGGAATCATCTTAGTTTAGATTTTTAAATGACGTTCTTTTGTTTGATAACTTCCCATGTGGTGTTAATGATGTCCTGTTCTCATAAGCTTGTGGTGTTTAGTGTTTGGATAATTTCGACTCTCAGATGATGATGTGTAGTGATTGTAGGTGTTGTGTGGTGGTGATGTGTAGTGACGGTAGATGTGTGGTGGTGATGTGTAGTGACGGTAGGTGTTGTGTGCTTGTGATGTGTAGTGATGGTGGGTGTTGTTTGGTGGTGATGTGTAGTGATGGTAGGTATTGTGTGGTGGTAATGTGTAGTGATGATTGGTTTTGTGTAGTGGTGATGTGTAGTGACGGTAGGTGTTGTATGGTGGTGATGTGTAGTCAGGATAGTTGTGTGGTGGTGTTCTGTAGTGACGGTAGGTGTTGTGTAGTGGTGATGTGTACTGATAGTGGTGGGTGTTGTGTGGTGGTTGTTATGAGAATTTAAGTATTTAGGGAAGATGGCTACAGTTACGAGGCTGGTCGTTACAGTGTAGATGGTTACATTGTTTCAGGTTGTGTGAAGTAAATACGGTTAAAATGATGAGGGTTTTTATTAGTTAATATGATTACTGTGGTGAAGACAGTGCGATAGTGCGAAGTAACTATGGTTAGTGATGATAGTCATTTGTAGTGAAGATCGACACCATTGACGACTGTGTTGTAAAGTTACAGTGATGAAACTATTGTATAATGAAGATGATTACAGTGAAGATATTGTGTGTACTGAAAATATTACAGTGAAGATATTGTGTGTACTGAAAATGATTATAGTGAAGTTTTTGTGTGCAATGAAGATGGTTACCGTGAAGATTGGGTGTAGTGAAGATTGTTACAGTAAAAAATAGTGTGTAATGAAGATAGTGTGTAGTGATGATAGAGTGTAATGAAGATGGTTACTATGAAGATAGTGTGTAGTGAAGAGAGTTACAGTATAGTGTGTGTAGTGATGATAGTGTGTAGTGAAGATGGTTACTGTGAAGATAGTTACAGTATAGTGTGTGTGTGTGTGTGCAGTGAAGATGGTTACAGCATTTTGTGAAGACGGTTACAGTATTGTGTATGTAGTGAAGATGGTTACAGTAATGTGTATGTAGTGAAGATGGTTACATTATAGTGTGTGTTGTGAAGATGGTTTCAGTATAGTGTGTGTAGTGAAGATGGTTACATTATAGTGTGTGTTGTGAAGATGGTTACAGTATAGTGTGTGTAGTGAAGAAGTATATATATATATATATATATATATATATATATATATATATATATATATATATATATATATATATATATATATATATGTATTAATTTCATCAACATATATATATATTTGTTGATGAAATATATACCCTATTAATACCACATCTTGTTCTGTCTTGAGTTAATGCCACATCACCCCTTCCACCTCACTCAAATGTAGATATAAAATCGGAGATGCGTAAGTTCCATTCAGTTGTGTATTTGTGAACTAAACTCTTTGAAAATGTAATAAGTTTTACGAAACGCGCTCGTGTCGCGTCAGACTAGAAATAAAAATGAATTTTGGAGAATTGATTTTTGATTTACCTCCAACAGTGAAGCGAAATGTACGAAAGATTGAGAAAATTCGTGTTAGAATTATTAATCTTACTTTTTCGGTCATATTTAATAATATATGTCTACAGGAAAGACTGCTACCAAAATATACTAATATATATATATATATATATATATATATATATATATATATATATATATATATATATATATATATATATATATATATATATAACTTTTTAGACACTCAACCCACCAGGGGACTCGAACACTGGCCAACAAGGTGGCAGTTGCATGCTGTATCCACTACACCATACTTCAAAGCCATAAGAGAGGTAGGAATTCTGGGGTATTTAACCAACCAGAACTCCAATCCTCTCCCAGGCAATGAGATCGAGGTCGAGGGGGAAACTAAGATAATTGACAGAAAAAAAAAATATATATATATATATATATATATATATATATATATATATATATAAATATATATATATATATATATATATATATATATATATATATATATATATATATATATATATATATTTTTTTTTTTTTTTTTCTGTCAATTTTCTTAGTTTCCCCCTCGACGAAAACAGGAATGGCCCGCCCGTGAAGACGTTTTCTGTGAAACGGAATCTAGGGAAAATGGGAAATGAGAAAAATACGTTGTTGTTTCCAGATCTTAATAATAAGCAAACTCCTGGAGTCAGATTCACGAAAGCCCTTACGAACCTGTACATCTTTTCTCAACCTTTGACGGCTTTGTTTACAATTCTTAAACAGTTAATGAGCTCCAAAGCACCAGGAGGCTGTTTATAACAATAACAACAGTTGAATGTGAAGTTTTCATCCTTATAAACTGTTTAATAAATGTAACCAAAGCCGTGAAAGATTGAGGAAAGATGTACACGTGCGTAAGTACTTGCGTAAGTGCTTTTGTGAATCTGGCCCCTGATCTTAATAATCAAACTAACCAGTGTTTGGAAATAAAATGGAACTTGCATATATATATATATATATATATATATATATATATATATATATATATATATATATATATATATATATATATATATATATATATATATATAAACTGAAAACTCACACCCCAGAAATGACTCGAACCCATACTCACAGAAGCAACGCAACTGGTATGTACAAGACGCCTTAATCCACTTGACCATCACGACCGGACATAATGAGGTGATAGCCGAGGCTATTTGAACCACCCCACCGCCAGCACTCGGATAGTAATCTTGGGCATAGCATTTTACCAAATCACCTCATTCTTTGGGGCACACGTGAGGAACACAAATGCGAAATGTTTTCGCGGAGTCTTGAGGTGGGTAGAATATAGTTGTGCATTAATTGGCTGTTGATTGCTGGTGTTGACTTCTTGATGTGTAGTGCCTCACAAACGTCAAGCCGCCTGCTATCGCTGTATCTATCAATGATTTCTGTGTTGTTTACTAGGATTTCTCTGGCGATGGTTTGGTTGTGGGAAGAGATTATATGTTCCTTAATGGAGCCCTGTTGCTTATGCATCGTTAAACGCCTAGAAAGAGATGTTGTTGTCTTGCCTATATACTGGGTTTTTTGGAGCTTACAGTCCCCAAGAGGGCATTTGAAGGCATAGACGACGTTAGTCTCTTTTAAAGCGTTCTGTTTTGTGTCTGGAGAGTTTCTCATGAGTAGGGTGGCCGTTTTTCTGGTTTTATAGTAAATCGTCAGTTGTATCCTCTGATTTTTGTCTGTAGGGATAACGTTTCTATTAACAATATCTTTCAGGACCCTTTCCTCCGTTTTATGAATCTCCGTGTTCAGCTCTAGTGTCTTCGGTGCCATAGGGGATACGCGGCACACCGTCGCCAATTTCTGGGGGGGTCGGCCGGACATCCTCGTCTTCACTCTCGCTAATGTGGGTAACTGCCTCCCGCGGGCGGGTAGCTGGGAGAGGCGGGTTGGGGCGTCTTGTTGGAGGTACATATCCCGAGGTAGATGGCAGGGGGGAAGCCTCACGGTTGCTCGACCTCTTATCATATGGGGTCGTCGGCGTCCTCTTGCGTCGGCCTCGCGTAGATAGCCTAGTCCGACAGGGCCCCGGTGCTGGCCGTTCCCATGTGATTTTACACTCTTCTGCAGGGCGACTTGTTGGCTTTGTAATGTCCTTCATCAAAAGCGCTGTCGAAGCTTTCGTTTTTAGAGCCATCTCTCCACTCTTCGCCGCCTTCTTAGCTTTGGGCTCTGTTGTTGTTGCTTTCGTTTTTATAGCCATCTCTCCATTCTTCGCTGCCTTCTTAGCTTTGGGCTCTGTTGTTGATGCTGATGTTGTTGTTGCCGTTGTTGTTGTTGCTGTTCTTGTTGTTGTTGCCGTTGTTGGGAATGGCCCTGGCCCCGCCGGGGTCAGCACAGCAGTCATTGCTACCACCGGCGAATCCATAGAGCCAACAACAAGGTGGGCAGCGGGGCGGGGCTCTGGCGCAGGCAGCGTCTCAGGCAGGGGCATGGGCGCGGTCGGCTTGGGGTGCATAGTGGCCACAACGACATCTGGCACTGGCCCGTCTTCTTCATAGTCTCTGGCAAGGTCGTAGGCGCAGTTGATGAAGTTTTGGGGGCTTGGCACATTGGCCGAACATTAGCAACGCCACTGCTCTTCAATATATCCGCTACATCAAGGGACGTCATCCCCGCCGGTAGGATGACAGCAGTCCCAAAGATGAAATTGATCCCACCAGTCACCTCAATTTTTGAGCAGCCGTTCAACAATTCTGCAAATAAAAAAAAAATCATTAATAAAATTTTATATTCACCAACAAGAAACATAAACACACACGCGCGCGTTCTCACCTATATCAGAGTTATGTTAAAAAAAAAAACTCACCACGGGCGAATTCCATTTTCAAAACTTCGCTTGTGGGCTTCTAATGATGACCAGGACCCAGGGCGTTCGTCGGTGGGCAAGTTAACTCAATGGGCCTTAGGACTGGGCTTATATATATACCCCTAAAACCTCTACCTATCCCCCCCCCCCTCAGGCAAGCTAGGTCACCTGCTCACACAGGTTATTGCACGTCGCGTGGGAATCATCTCCCAGGCAAAATGTTGTTTGACAGAGCGGCATATTCAGGTTATCATACGTAAATTTCACAACCAAAGCATCATTTTTTGCTGTGTTGTTTATATTTAAAATCCTGCGCAAATTTCCGGAGCGCTTTTCCCACCCCTGGATGGGATAAATAGTAGGTGAAGTATAACGCATAGTTCCCGCAGAAATAAGTTTCCAACTGCTGTATTCTGTCATTGAATATGTGCAAATCATATTTTTCAAAGCTGCTCAATATAACCTTAAAATATTTCGAATACGTTTCAATTCTCGGGTTTCCAAAACTATCCAGAATGACAATTTCTGTCTTAGTCATTGCTTTGGCTATACAAAATGTAACCCAATGACCCATTGTATCTGCAGATGCTGTGTCTAGTGTATTAATTATAAATACCACAGGATGGTCATAGAAATTTTTCAAAATTTTTCTTGCATCATTGGCGAGATAACATCCCAGATATTGCACCTCCTGACCCAACACCCCGTTCAGCGCTTCGTTAATTTCAAAACAATTCATAGCTTTACGCTCTCGTATCACAGACTATTCGGCGTTCCGCATTAATTTTCAGGATGCCAGTGGTGTCGCCATAAAGCAAAATTACTTTATTTCCCACCACAGGTATTTTAAATTCTAGACTAATTCTCAGATTACCAGACACTTCCAGGGGGCATTGCGTCCTTTATAGTTTTGGGCTGTAAATTAAAAGCCAGAATAGTGCCACCGTTAACAAATGCGTCATAGGATAGCGAGTGGGCATTATCGAAACCTAAAGCTTGTAGCGTCGTATAATATAACTTTGCGCAGTTGTGTGGAAAAGCGCAAGCAATATTAAATAAAGTAGTGCTATTCAGTTATAAATACACTCGTGAGCTGACAATTCTCAAAATATAACGGGTTCTGGGCATAGCCTCCTGACATTGCCTCCATATCTATTTATTTTATTTATTTATTGTTTTATATATATACAAGAAGGTACATTGGGTTTGTGAGAATACATTGGATAGTACAGTATTTACACTCTTGTAAAGCCACTAGTACGCGCAGCGTTTCGGGCAGGTCCTTAATCTAAGAGATAATTTTAAATAGGTAATTTCTATCAGAATTGATAAATGATAAAGATACATTGCAAGAGAAAAATGAGATGAGAGAGCTTAGTAAGTATATTAAAGCACATTGTTATATTAAAGCTCTGATTGATTACATTGACAGCTTGATTAGTAATTTAAACAAGATTAATAGACACCATACAGCAGATTTACAGCACATATAAGACAGCAATGATCACAATGGTAAAGATGTTCAGATTGGGTACATAAAGATTGGGAGACTGGGTAGCAATAGATACAGATAAACAAGATTAATAAACACCATACAGCAGATTGGCAGCACATATAAGAAGACAGCAATGATCACAATGGTAGAGATGTTCAAATTGGGAACATAAAGGTTAGGAGATTGGGTAGCAATAGATACAGTGCAATTTTAAGGCAAAAAGTGAAAAACTATGAAGATGAAATTAGGTACTTTTTAGTATTGATTTTGAATGATGTAAAAGTTGGACAGCTTTTCAATTCAATAGGGAGTGAGTTCCATAAACTGGGTCCCTTTATTTGCATAGAGTGTTTACACAGATTAAGTTTAACTCTGGGAATATCAAAGAGATATTTATTTCTGGTGTGGTGATAATGGGTCCTATTACATCTGTCCAGGAAGAGTTTCAGAGCAGGATTTGCATTTAAGAACAGGGTTTTGTAAATGTAGTTGACACAAGAGAATTTATGGAGTGAGATTATGTTTAGCATGTTTAGGGAGTTAAACAAAGGGGCGAGTGGTGTCTGAAAGCAGAGTTTGATATTATTCTGATAGCAGATTTTTGCTGGGTGATGATGGACTTGAGGTGGTTTGCAGTGGTTGAACCCCCATGCACAGATACCATAGTTGAGATAGGGATAGATTTGTGCATAATATAGAGAGATGAGAGCAGAGTTAGGTACATAATATCTGATTTTGGAGAGTATACCAACTGTTTTAGAGACTTTCTTGGTTATGTGTTGTATATGGGTACTGAAGTTGAGTCTCTTGTCTAGGAATAGGCCGAGAAACTTTCCGTCATTTTTATTGCTAATGTTTACATTGTCTATCTGAAGCTGAATTGCATTTGTAGATTTGCTTCCAAATAGGATGTAGTAGGTCTTTTCTATGTTAAGTGTTAGTTTGTTGGTTGACATCCATAAGTGGACTTTTTTTAGTTCATTATTAACAACATCATTTAGTGTATGTGGGTTGGGGTTGGAGCAGATGAGGGTAGTATCATCAGCAAACAAAATAGGTTTCAGAATGTGAGAGACATTAGGCAGATCATTGATGTATATAAGAAATAGAAGAGGTCCCAAGATGCTGCCCTGTGGCACTCCAACGGTTATTGGTTATTGGTTATCTACGATAATCATATATAAACGCTCAGGAACTACAGTTCCCCAGGGCTGATCCATTGTAATTGTCCGCTTTCCTGTGCCCAGTATATAAGTCTTTAATAGGGTTTTGTTAAATGTATATGTTATCGGGGTGTTATTTTGTATCAATGCCTTATTAATGGCCGTTAAGCCGGCCGGGTATGGCATTATGCGATCTATCCACAACCTCGCCATCTTAATATGGTATTTAAAGTTTGCATTATCCCTTTCGCTATGAATAATCCATTTATCCGGGTTCATTTCGAGGCAAATGCGCACATCCACATTATCCAGAACGTATTCTCTAATTGTAGTAACATCCGCCAATAATTTAAAGCATGTGTGCACACCCGTAGTTTTCATCTCGGTCATTTGCTGCTCCCTTTCCTCAGTCATTGCAGCAAAATATTCGTCGGAAAATCTGCTGGGGTCATTACCTTTAAAGAAATGCGCTAGTTTCCGATATCTCTCAGCTTCGCACCCGGAAATAGTAGTCAGCAGCTTTATATAACTCCAGTATGAGAATAGAGAGTTAGTTTCGACCACAGTCTCGTTGAAATACACTACTATAGATTTGAATAAAGTTTGTGATAGACCATTACTAATTGTTACGTTTTCTGTATCCCCTATCGCACTAGCTCCATCTTCGCCCATTACTGCTAGCGATAGTTCCAAAGCCAATGACGACATATCTAGAAAGTGGCTATTCACGCCTTTAATGTTAAATTCAAGATACGTATCTTTAAATTTATTGCCCCCAGTATTTACTGGCAAAACATCAATAGTTTGACGCGAGGCTATAGTAGCCTCTACCATCCTAGCGGAGAACGGCTTGGGAAAGGCGTCAGTTATTGCAACGGCATAATTCCCCAGTGGTACTTGTAGCCCTGCCATGCTATCTTGTCAATTGTTGCTTCGAGAGTGATTCAGTTTTTAAGCAAACACGTCATTATATTTCCCTCCTTCAATTTTCCTGAACAAATTTCTTGTTTTTTTTTTTTTGTCTTAATCGTTCTGTTCCTTTTTTTCTTTTTCTTAACGACCCGCCCGCCCGCGATTTGCTTCCCAACATGTTTTAATGTTTCTAGGCCTCTATGTTTGAGCGACTGTTTCAATTTGCGTTCACCGCTGTTTATGTCTTGCATGACATCCTGGCCCATACTCAATGCGGCGGGGGCCAAGGTTCTCATCAAGAATGGTGCCGCTCGCATCGCTAGTCCAGTTATGAAACTAAAAATCCCACCCCCTCGCACATGACGCCTAGTACTGTTAAAAATGCGGACGTCCCCTAAACCGCCCCCTCTTCCGGAAACGGGGGGGGGTGGGTAGGAGTATTAATAACTCCTCCACCGACGGCGGGGTAAAATCGACGGGCATTTTACAACTAGATGCGAGGTAATAAAGATTATAGGCTTCAACGCTCAATTATATAACCCCCAAAGCCGGCCTTATATGCAAAACTGTAATCGTGCAGCCTCGCGCATCGAAATAAACAGGATTGCCCTCTTGATCGGTCATTGTAAAGCTCACACTGTCGACAATTGAAGTGTTCAGAGGTTTATATAACTTCTTATTGCCACTGCCGCTCCCATTTAGAGACAACATCTAGTATATTGACCAACTGATCACCATAACTCGTAGGCATAATTTTGTCACAATAAATACACAAATTATCCATCATTCCTCTTGGCTGCGGTGGGTAGACACATAAGTCAGTTTCCTTGCTGGTCTCATATTTTATACCCCTGATGAAATATATGACATAATCCTCACCTGTCTCGGCGCCTATTACCTTCTCGATCGCACGCCCGAACGATAGCGAAATTCGGCAAACCATATTATATACCTCTTCACCCGGTCTTTGGAACTGCGACATTATGGCGTCGCTGTATACGGCATTAAATTTATTGCGATTATAGCTTGAATCGTATTTTATATACGTCGCCCCGTATTTCGGATACAGCTTTTTATAAGCTTTATCTATAAAGCTCAATTCCTTGCTTGACAATATATTGGCTATTTCATTGTTAATTGCATTATTAATTTCCTTTATGCTTCCTGCCAAAATGTTGTTTTTCAGTAAAAACTTCGAATAGGTGTGTTTAAAGCCCGTCATTTCTACATTGGTGCACATTAAACCAACCCTCACATAACTCTCTAGATCGTCTTTCATAATCACGTAATGATATGTGGGGAGCAATAATTTCTGTAAACACATTTCATAGGCGAGCTTGGGATTCAAATTTAATTCCTTATACAAGCGATTTGAAAAAGCGCTGGGAATGTTATCTGGATACAGATCTGCATTGGCAACGTTGGTCGCGTATATGATGTGAGTGTCCATTCTGGCAACAGTACCAGGTCACGGGTGGGCAAAGAATAAATGCTCAAATCGCCGTAATTTGTTTTTAATATGCCAACCATGAGGGGGCGACCCGATCCCCGCGACCGCCGACCTTGGCCCGCTTAGTGGGGAGGTCAGAGGTCGAGCCAGGCACGTCCCGTCTCCTGTTAATTCCCTCATCGTTAACCTGTCTGCGAGCCGTGGCGTTTCTAAATAGATCCACCGGGATTGAAGCCACATTAAAAAATAATTTTGCTAGAGGTAGTTTAGTAGGAGCAAATAAAGCATTGTGGACTGTCATCCCATATATAATATCATTAATTATATGCAAACCAGCCACAGGACTCATTATATTACCATTAACGTCCCATTTGACAAGCCCACTCTCGTCGAAATATTTTAAAAGTGCCCTTGCATAATCGTGATGTATTGCTTTTAATCTCAGATTTATCAGATGCGTTACAGTAGGATTAGATCTTTCGGGCTGGGCGTGCTCAGTCGTCTGTTGCGGGGGCGTCGGCATCGGTATCTCTGGCACTGTTGGCAAAGGGGACAGCACTTGCTCGTCCATTATTTTCCGCGGGACTATATAATACTCTCTCATTTGGTAAATAAACGCGACAACATATTAACGGCAATGGGAAGGAGAATAGATAGAATATTACCACCTCAATTGCTAGTTAATATTTTTTTTTTAAATTGCCGCGGAAGGTTTTTTGCAAGCTACCCCACGAATTAATGAACTATATTTTTTCAGTTTTTTTAAAAGCTTGCTAGGCACGGGTAATTTATTTCTTAAAAGATTTTTTAATATTTCTGATAGGCAATTTATGTGTGGCTTTTTTAATTTTTCAATTAATTTCTTTCTGCTAGAATACTTAAGACCGGCTAATAGTCTTATCAGATCCCAGTATTTCTGAACTAAAGGCTCCTTCATAGTTTCAGTACGTCATCGGCATCAACCCATTGGTCGAATGATTGATCGTAACCCTCGTATCTGACTTTATATTGCAACTGACCATCGACTTCTCTCTTGCTCAAAACCTTTTCAATATTGAAGGCGGCGGGCAAATGGGTGAGGGTTAGTTCTTGTCTATAAACCCCCCCCTTCCCCGTCAATATTGCCCCCGTTCAAATGTTTAATATAGTATAAAGGGACCCTCTGGCTATGGTCCACTCGCGCGATTGTGAAGATTTCTCGTGTATTCTGCTGTTTGAAACCTTTTTTAAATTTCGAAACGCGATCAGATAAAGTAATGCGTACTGTTTCGCCGACCTTCAGCTGTGGAATGATGCGCCGCGATGTTTTGCCTGGGTTTTTATACATGAAGTTAAATAGATTGACAATCTCTCTTAGTTTCGTTAAAGCATGTACCTCTCTGGGGGTTCTGCCCCCCCCCCCCAACCCTCGGTGAGGCGAGACATTATATGTTTTTACAACGGCAGGCAGCACCCCTATATATTTCAATGCGAAGTCATTGTGCGAATCGAATGTTGTGCGAAGTCATATACTTGTTAAGCTTAGTTTTCAAAGTACGTATGAATCTTTCGGCTATGGATGCTTTTGTTTCCTGAGAAAATACTCTATACAGCACAACATTCTTAGAGGCCAACATCCTTTTCACACACGCGTTGTAAAATTCACCCCCGTGATCTGAATTAATTTTCCGCACCCCGTGCGAGTGAGGTCTCTCTAGTATAGATTTTAGTGCCCTACACACAATGTTCGCGTCTTTACTAGTTAGCGGCACTACTTGAGCAAACCTGGAGTATATGTCCACACAAACAAGCAGATATTTGATGCCATTATTCATCCTTGCCAACTTCCCCATTTCTGCTAGATCAACAGACACATAAACCCGTGGTTTAGGACTCAAAACTCGTCGACGCGCGAATTTTCTAGGTTGTAAATAATGCAGCGTATATGAATCTGAGGATTTTAAGTAATCTTTCACATCGTCCAGTGTTATGTCAGAATTAAGTAATTTAGCTGCTTTATATAATCTCTGCACGCCTCCAAATCCCCCAGTGGAAGTAGGATCATTATAAACTCGAACGAGTATTTGCTGTTTCTTGCTCACCATTGATGAACTATTTCAAATGGTTTCTCTTCGACAATATTCTCACGCAAAGTTATGCTGGCGGGTGTACTTGACCTCAGATCTGCAAATAAATAACCATAGGGTTTGGCTATGACCTTTTTATATATTTCTAGAAATTTCTTTGAATCCTGCTTCCCAAATATTTGACGTCCCAAAGTCTCAATTTGAGAAAGATCTCTTGATTTGACTAATAAGAAATGCGAGGCATTTAGGCTTATGTTCCTAGATTATTTTCCAGGGAAAAATATATTTTGCGTGATCAATATGGCAGAGATGTTATGATGACGCCCCCTGGTGAAAATATCAGAAACAATTTTTGAATTTGCGCTTTCAGTAAAGAGATCGTCGATTATTATCAGTATTGGGGAATTATCCATTTGCTCATCCAAAGGATCAATAATGCTCGAATGAGCAATAATTTTTCTATTAATTTGTGGATTGTTCATCAACTCAGAATATACCCCACCACATATAATTATTCGAGCGAATGTTTCATGATACTTGTGCACGAGTTTGTTGTATAATAATGATTTCCCCGCATTTGAATAACCTGCTATTATCATCCGACATGGTTCCCTGAACAACCTGTCCTCTTAAAAAGAACGTCAACATTTGCCGTTTGACTCTACGGCTGTTTTTGGACGTTATTTTGTGTAAAATTACGTCTATTATCGCTTCCATGGACTATCTCTTGTTATACAATGAAATACCACACTCTTATTATTCTATAACTCACTGACTATGCTCTGATATTTGTTCTTCAAGTAAAAATATATATATTTTTGCCTTAATTAGGCCATAATCCAGAAAATTCCAGCCTATCGATCTTTATATTTAGGAAAACATCTAATAAATTTGGAAATGAATTTTTCGTTTGCCGACAGTTGCCTGTTACTATTTAACCCTCTATGCTTTAATGTCGCTGGTCATTGTGACTTTCCCAGGATTTATATAGGTTTCGTAGTAGCATTTAGTCAGACTACAGTAATTTAACTAATGGGAAACCTCTATAGTTGTCGTAAATTAATAATAATCATTTATCAAATAATAAATTAGCAAACATATGCAACATTTTATGTTACGACTTTTCGGGTAGGCCGTTCTGTTTGTTTACAACCCCAATGGTTCAAAATACACAATACTTTTAATATATAAGTGACTAAGTATGCTCTAATATATGGTCCTCAATGAAAATTATCGTTTTTTTTTTTTAAATTTGTCCATAATGAATAAGATTCCTTACTGTTGACCTTTATATTAAGAAAAACATCTAAACAAATTGGTATTGTGTTTTCGTTCAGATAAAGTTTCAAGATACTATTTCCTAGTTCTCAATTAATGTAGGTGGTTATTTTAATTTCGCGGCTACCAGGGGCTTTCTCCCATTATACAATATAAATGTAGTCACTAACTATTCTCTGGTATCTGTTCTTCAAGTAAAATTACCTATTTTTTTGTTTAATTAGTCCATAATTCATAAAATTCCTTCAGGTCGATCTTTATATTTAGAAAAACATCTAATCAATTTGGAATTTAATTTTTCGTTCACCTACAGTTACCAGCTACTATTTCATTGTTATATTTTATGTCGCTGGTCATTACAATTTTCCAAGAATTTAAACAGCTAAACAGCAAGTAGCATCTTGTTAGAGTACAGGAATTTACCTATAGAGAACCTCGATAGCTGCCGAAAATTATTAATGATTATATATGGAATTTAAAATAATGAATTATATACCATTTCTTATGTTACAGTCTTTGGCGGGTAGGCGGTTCTGCGGGTTTACAACCGAATTGTTTAAAAATCACACTATTTTAAATGTATGAGTCACTAGTATGCTCTGATATATGTTCTGCAATGAAAATAAAGATTGTTTTGTTGTTAATTACTCCATAAATGTGTAATGTGTTAATTCAGTCTAAAATCTTTTTGCAACGTTTATATGCGATATACGTAGCTGGAAACAACCTAATATTTAAAAATAATAGTTACAACATTCTATTAATATATAATGTTGAAATAAATATCACACAAAGTCTGTGTATCTGTTTTTAGATTCTTATAAATTTTCTTTTAAAATAGTATTAATGATTTTTATGAATCTTGAGTAAAAATTATGTTAATTATTATTAATCTAATTGTTATTATTTTAAGTAAAAGAATTGCAAGTATTCGAATAACCACGGGATCTCTGTGTGTGTGTATGAATGCACGGATTTGTTTTTGTTATGAGATGGACGCCTTAGAAAGCATGGTGTAGGCCACCTGTGGCTCGCATCCGATCCCACGATCGTCGTCGCCCCTAAATCAACACAACAGGTATTTAGTAATTACGATTATAATAAGTAATATTTCTTTTATAATAATATTGCAGCAGGTGGTGTAGTGGTAGGACACTCGCCTGGCGTTCCGCGAGCGCTATGTCATGGGTTCGTATCCTGGCCGGGGAGGATTTACTGGGCGCAATTCCTTAACTGTAGCCTCTGTTTAACGCAACAGTAAAATGTGTACTTGGATGAAAAAACGATTCTTCGCGGCGGGGATCGTATTCCAGGGACCTGCCCGAAACGCTACGCGTACTACTGGCTGTACAAGAATGTAACAACTCTTGTATATATCTCAGGTTAGGGGATAGGCATTTACACTCTTAGGTCAGCAAACTAGCTAGAAGGTTAGACCATTAGACTCCACTGGTCAATCGGGGCCCTGCATGACTCAGCTTATCCTAACCTAGCCCAGCTTACACCATCTTAGCATAGTTCATTCTAGCTGTGCATAGTGCTTGCACAGCCTTGCTTATCCTAGTTTACCTCTTCCTAGCCTACCGTAGCCAAGCCTATCCCAGTATACCCTTACCTAGTCTTGCCTAACCTAACCCTGCCTTGCTTTTAAACATGACCAGTCCTTCCTACCCTAGCCAAGCCCTGACCAGCTTAGCCAAGCCAATCCCTGCCTAGATTTAGCATAGCCTTGCCTTTTTATTAATATATAGAGGGTACCACCTCTGGTTGAGTTTGTAGGAACCCTCCAATTATAGGGTTGAGAGTTCCATATATATATATATATATATATATATATATTATATATATATATATATATATATATATATATATATATATATATATATATATATATATATATATATATATATTGCTTCCATTCTGAGCTGTGGCTGAGAGCACGGTCGACGTATGCGTTAACAACACTATATCCCTATTAATATCCCCTCCTGTTCTGTCTTGTGTTAATGCCACATCACCCTTCCCACCTCACTCAAATGTAGATATAATATCAGAGAGACGTAAGTTCTAATCAGTTGTGTATTTGTGAAGTCTTTGAAAATGTAATAAGTTTTACGAAACGCGCCCGTGTCGCGTCAGACTAGAAATAAAAATGAATTTTGGAGAAGTGATTTTTGATTTACCTCCAACAGTGAAGCGTAATGTACGAAAGATTGAGAAAATTCGTGTTAGAATTATTAATCTTACTTTTTCGGTCATATTTAATAATATATGTCTACAGGAAAGACTGCTACCAAAATATACTAATATATATATATATATATATATATATATATATATATATATATATATATATATATATATATATATATATATATATATATATATATATATATATATATATATATATAATATAAATAATGTGTGTGTAAACATGCCACGTGTGTAAATCACAAAAATTAACACTTGATGAAAAATGTGACAGTGTCAGACCACGGAGGAAGAATTGAAACAGGAATTTCCTTAAGTACTTTCATATATTAATACATCTTCAGAAGGAATAATTTTTTATATAAATTAAATTAAAAAAAAATCATTCCTCCATGGTCTGACACTCATATAAATATATATATATATATATATATATATATATATATATATATATATATATATATATATATATATAATGTGTGTGTGTGTGTGTGTGTGTGTGTACTCACCTAGTTGTGCTTGCGGTGGTTGAGCTCTGGCTCTTTGTCCCGTATGTATGTATTCATATATATATATATATATATATATATATATATATATATATATATATATATATATATATATATATATATATATATATATATGTATATACATATATATAACCCCACATTGGCACCAGAGGTGGTACCCTCACAAATTTATATATATATATATATATATAACTGAAAACTCACACCCCAGAAGTGACTCGAACCCATACTCCCAGAAGCAACGCAACTGGTATGTACAAGACGCCTTAATCCACTTGACCATCACGACCGGACATAATGAGGTGATACCCTAAGCTATTTGAACCACCCCACCGCCGGCACTCGGATAGTAATCTTGGGCATAGCATTTTACCAAATCACCTCATTCTTTGGGGCACACGTGAGGAACACAAATGCGAACAAGCCTGAATGGTCCCCAGGACAATATGCAACTGAAAACTCACACCCCAGAAGTGACTCGAACCCATACTCCCAGAAGCAACGCAACTGGTATGTACAAGACGCCTTAATCCACTTGACCATCACGACCGGACATAATGAGGTGATAGCCTAAGCTATTTGAACCACCCCACCGCCGGCACTCGGATAGTAATCTTGGGCATAGCATTTTACCAAATCACCTCATTCTTTCGGGCACACGTGAGGAACACAAATGCAAACAAGCCTGAATGGTCCCCAGGACAATATGCAACTGAAAACTCACACCCCAGAAGTGACTCGAACCCATACTCCCAGAAGCAACGCAACTGGTATGTAAAAGACACCTTAATCCACTTGACCATCACGACCGGACATAATGAGGTGATAGCCTAAGCTATTTGAACCACCCCACCGCCGGCACTCGGATAGTAATCTTGGGCATAGCATTTTACCAAATCACCTCATTCTTTGGGGCACACGTGAGGAACACAAATGCGAACAAGCCTGAATGGTCCCCAGGACAATATGCAACTGAAAACTCACACCCCAGAAGTGACTCGAACCCATACTCCCAGAAGCAACGCAACTGGTATGTACAAGACGCCTTAATCCACTTGACCATCACGACCGGACATAATGAGGTGATAGCCTAAGCTATTTGAACCACCCCACCGCCGGCACTCAGATAGTAATCTTGGGCATAGCATTTTACCAAATCACCTCATTCTTTGGGGCACACGTGAGGAACACAAATGCGAACAAGCCTGAATGGTCCCCAGGACAATATGCAACTGAAAACTCACACCCCAGAAGTGACTCGAACCCATACATACGAACCCATTAGGCTATCACCTCATTATGTCCGGTCGTGATGGTCAAGTGGATTAAGGCGTCTTGTACATACCAGTTGCGTTGCTTCTGGGAGAATGGGTTCGAGTCACTTCTGGGGTGTGAGTTTTTAGTTGCATATTGTCCTGGGGACCATTCAGGCTTGTTCGCATTTGTGTTCCTCACGTGTGCCCCAAAGAATGAGGTGATTTGGTAAAATGCTATGCCCAAGATTACTATCCGAGTGCCGGCGGTGGGGTGGTTCAAATAGCTTAGGCTATCACCTCATTATGTCCGGTCGTGATGGTCAAGTGGATTAAGGCGTCTTCTACATACCAGTTGCGTTGCTTCTGGGAGTATGGGTTCGAGTCACTTCTGGGGTGTGAGTTTTCAGTTGCATATTGTCCTGGGGACCATTCAGGCTTGTTCGCATTTGTGTTCCTCACGTGTGCCCCAAAGAATGAGGTGATTTGGTAAAATGCTATGCCCAAGATTACTATCCGAGTGCCGGCGGTGGGGTGGTTCAAATAGTTTAGGCTATCACCTCATTATGTCCGGTCGTGATGGTCAAGTGGATTAAGGCGTCTTGTACATACCAGTTGCGTTGCTTCTGGGAGTATGGGTTCGAGTCACTTCTGGGGTGTGAGTTTTCAGTTGCATATTGTCCTGGGGACCATTCAGGCTTGTTCGCATTTGTGTTCCTCACGTGTGCCCCAAAGAATGAGGTGATTTGGTAAAATGCTATGCCCAAGATTACTATCTGAGTGCCGGCGGTGGGGTGGTTCAAATAGCTTAGGCTATCACCTCATTATGTCCGGTCGTGATGGTCAAGTGGATTAAGGCGTCTTGTACATACCAGTTGCGTTGCTTCTGGGAGTATGGGTTCGAGTCACTTCTGGGGTGTGAGTTTTCAGTTGCATATTGTCCTGGGGACCATTCAGGCTTGTTCGCATTTGTGTTCCTCACGTGTGCCCCAAAGAATGAGGTGATTTGGTAAAATGCTATGCCCAAGATTACTATCCGAGTGCCGGCGGTGGGGTGGTTCAAATAGCTTAGGCTATCACCTCATTATGTCCGGTCGCGATGGTCAAGTGGATTAAGGCGTCTTGTACATACCAGTTGCGTTGCTTCTGGGAGTATGGGTTCGAGTCACTTCTGGGGTGTGAGTTTTCAGTTGCATATTGTCCTGGGGACCATTCAGGCTTGTTCGCATTTGTGTTCCTCACGTGTGCCCCAAAGAATGAGGTGATTTGGTAAAATGCTATGCCCAAGATTACTATCCGAGTACCGGCGGTGGGGTGGTTCAAATAGCTTAGGCTATCACCTCATTATGTCCGGTCGTGATGGTCAAGTGGACTAAGGCGTCTTGTACATACCAGTTGCGTTGCTTCTGGGAGTATGGGTTCGAGTCACTTCTGGGGTGTGAGTTTTCAGTTGCATATTGTCCTGGGGACCATTCAGGCTTGTTCGCACTTGTGTTTCTCACGTGTGCCCCAAAGAATGAGGTGATTTGGTAAAATGCTATGCCCAAGATTACTATCCGAGTGCCGGCGGTGGGGTGGTTCAAATAGCTTAGGCTATCACCTCATTATGTCCGGTCGTGATGGTCAAGTGGATTAAGGCGTCTTGTACATACCAGTTGCGTTGCTTCTGGGAGTATGGGTTCGAGTCACTTCTGGGGTGTGAGTTTTCAGTTGCATATTGTCCTGGGGACCATTCAGGCTTGTTCGCATTTGTGTTCCTCACGTGTGCCCCAAAGAATGAGGTGATTTGGTAAAATGCTATGCCCAAGATTACTATCCGAGTGCCGGCGGTGGGGTGGTTCAAATAGTTTAGGCTATCACCTCATTATGTCCGGTCGTGATGGTCAAGTGGATTAAGGCGTCTTGTACATACCAGTTGCGTTGCTTCTGGGAGTATGGGTTCGAGTCACTTCTGGGGTGTGAGTTTTCAGTTGCATATTGTCCTGGGGACCATTCAGGCTTGTTCGCATTTGTGTTCCTCACGTGTGCCCCAAAGAATGAGGTGATTTGGTAAAATGCTATGCCCAAGATTACTATCCGAGTGCCGGCGGTGGGGTGGTTCAAATAGCTTAGGCTATCACCTCATTATGTCCGGTCGTGATGGTCAAGTGGATTAAGGCGTCTTGTACATACCAGTTGCGTTGCTTCTGGGAGTATGGGTTCGAGTCACTTCTGGGGTGTGAGTTTTCAGTTGCATATTGTCCTGGGGACCATTCAGGCTTGTTCGCATTTGTGTTCCTCACGTGTGCCCCAAAGAATGAGGTGATTTGGTAAAATGCTATGCCCAAGATTACTATCCGAGTGCCGGCGGTGGGGTGGTTCAAATAGCTTAGGCTATCACCTCATTATGTCCGGTCGCGATGGTCAAGTGGATTAAGGCGTCTTGTACATACCAGTTGCGTTGCTTCTGGGAGTATGGATTCGAGTCACTTCTGGGGTGTGAGTTTTCAGTTGCATATTGTCCTGGGGACCATTCAGGCTTGTTCGCATTTGTGTTCCTCACGTGTGCCCCAAAGAATGAGGTGATTTGGTAAAATGCTATGCCCAAGATTACTATCCGAGTGCCAGCGGTGGGGTGGTTCAAATAGCTTAGGCTATCACCTCATTATGTCCGGTCGTGATGGTCAAGTGGATTAAGGCGTCTTGTACATACCAGTTGCGTTGCTTCTGGGAGTATGGGTTCGAGTCACTTCTGGGGTGTGAGTTTTCAGTTGCATATTGTCCTGGGGACCATTCAGGCTTGTTCGCATTTGTGTTCCTCACGTGTGCCCCAAAGAATGAGGTGATTTGGTAAAATGCTATGCCCAAGATTACTATCCGAGTGCCGGCGGTGGGGTGGTTCAAATAGTTTAGGCTATCACCTCATTATGTCCGGTCGTGATGGTCAAGTGGATTAAGGCGTCTTGTACATACCAGTTGCGTTGCTTCTGGGAGTATGGGTTCGAGTCACTTCTGGGGTGTGAGTTTTCAGTTGCATATTGTCCTGGGGACCATTCAGGCTTGTTCGCATTTGTGTTCCTCACGTGTGCCCCAAAGAATAAGGTGATTTGGTAAAATGCTATGCCCAAGATTACTATCCGAGTGCCGGCGGTGGGGTGGTTCAAATAGCTTAGGCTATCACCTCATTATGTCCGGTCGTGATGGTCAAGTGGATTAAGGCGTCTTGTACATACCAGTTGCGTTGCTTCTGGGAGTATGGGTTCGAGTCACTTCTGGGGTGTGAGTTTTCAGTTGCATATTGTCCTGGGGACCATTCAGGCTTGTTCGCATTTGTGTTCCTCACGTGTGCCCCAAAGAATGAGGTGATTTGGTAAAATGCTATGCCCAAGATTACTATCCGAGTGCCGGCGGTGGGGTGGTTCAAATAGCTTAGGCTATCACCTCATTATGTCCGGTCGTGATGGTCAAGTGGATTAAGGCGTCTTGTACATACCAGTTGCGTTGCTTCTGGGAGTATGGGTTCGAGTCACTTCTGGGCTGTGAGTTTTCAGTTGCATATTGTCCTGGGGACCATTCAGGCTTGTTCGCATTTGTGTTCCTCACGTGTGCCCCAAAGAATGAGGTGATTTGGTAAAATGCTATGCCCAAGATTACTATCCGAGTGCCGGCGGTGGGGTGGTTCAAATAGCTTAGGCTATCACCTCATTATGTCCGGTCGTGATGGTCAAGTGGATTAAGGCGTCTTGTACATACCAGTTGCGTTGCTTCTGGGAGTATGGGTTCGAGTCACTTCTGGGGTGTGAGTTTTCAGTTGCATATTGTCCTGGGGACCATTCAGGCTTGTTCGCATTTGTGTTCCTCACGTGTGCCCCAAAGAATGAGGTGATTTGGTAAAATGCTATGCCCAAGATTACTATCCGAGTACCGGCGGTGGGGTGGTTCAAATAGCTTAGGCTATCACCTCATTATGTCCGGTCGTGATGGTCAAGTGGATTAAGGCGTCTTGTACATACCAGTTGCGTTGCTTCTGGGAGTATGGGTTCGAGTCACTTCTGGGGTGTGAGTTTTCAGTTGCATATTGTCCTGGGGACCATTCAGGCTTGTTCGCATTTGTGTTCCTCACGTGTGCCCCAAAGAATGAGGTGATTTGGTAAAATGCTATGCCCAAGATTACTATCCGAGTGCCGGCGGTGGGGTGGTTCAAATAGCTTAGGCTATCACCTCATTATGTCCAGTCGTGATGGTCAAGTGGATTAAGGCGTCTTGTACATACCAGTTGCGTTGCTTCTGGCAGTATGGGTTCGAGTCACTTCTGGGGTGTGAGTTTTCAGTTGCATATTGTCCTGGGGACCATTCAGGCTTGTTCGCATTTGTGTTCCTCACGTGTGCCCCAAAGAATGAGGTGATTTGGTAAAATGCTATGCCCAAGATTACTATCTGAGTGCCGGCGGTGGGGTGGTTCAAATAGCTTAGGCTATCACCTCATTATGTCCGGTCGTGATGGTCAAGTGGATTAAGGCGTCTTGTACATACCAGTTGCGTTGCTTCTGGGAGTATGGGTTCGAGTCACTTCTGGGGTGTGAGTTTTCAGTTGCATATTGTCCTGGGGACCATTCAGGCTTGTTCGCATTTGTGTTCCTCACGTGTGCCCCAAAGAATGAGGTGATTTGGTAAAATGCTATGCCCAAGATTACTATCCGAGTGCCGGCGGTGGGGGTGGTTCAAATAGCTTAGGCTATCACCTCATTATGTCCGGTCGCGATGGTCAAGTGGATTAAGGCGTCTTGTACATACCAGTTGCGTTGCTTCTGGGAGTATGGGTTCGAGTCACTTCTGGGGTGTGAGTTTTCAGTTGCATATTGTCCTGGGGACCATTCAGGCTTGTTCGCATTTGTGTTCCTCACGTGTGCCCCAAAGAATGAGGTGATTTGGTAAAATGCTATGCCCAAGATTACTATCCGAGTACCGGCGGTGGGGTGGTTCAAATAGCTTAGGCTATCACCTCATTATGTCCGGTCGTGATGGTCAAGTGGACTAAGGCGTCTTGTACATACCAGTTGCGTTGCTTCTGGGAGTATGGGTTCGAGTCACTTCTGGGGTGTGAGTTTTCAGTTGCATATTGTCCTGGGGACCATTCAGGCTTGTTCGCACTTGTGTTTCTCACGTGTGCCCCAAAGAATGAGGTGATTTGGTAAAATGCTATGCCCAAGATTACTATCCGAGTGCCGGCGGTGGGGTGGTTCAAATAGCTTAGGCTATCACCTCATTATGTCCGGTCGTGATGGTCAAGTGGATTAAGGCGTCTTGTACATACCAGTTGCGTTGCTTCTGGGAGTATGGGTTCGAGTCACTTCTGGGGTGTGAGTTTTCAGTTGCATATTGTCCTGGGGACCATTCAGGCTTGTTCGCATTTGTGTTCCTCACGTGTGCCCCAAAGAATGAGGTGATTTGGTAAAATGCTATGCCCAAGATTACTATCCGAGTGCCGGCGGTGGGGTGGTTCAAATAGTTTAGGCTATCACCTCATTATGTCCGGTCGTGATGGTCAAGTGGATTAAGGCGTCTTGTACATACCAGTTGCGTTGCTTCTGGGAGTATGGGTTCGAGTCACTTCTGGGGTGTGAGTTTTCAGTTGCATATTGTCCTGGGGACCATTCAGGCTTGTTCGCATTTGTGTTCCTCACGTGTGCCCCAAAGAATGAGGTGATTTGGTAAAATGCTATGCCCAAGATTACTATCCGAGTGCCGGCGGTGGGGTGGTTCAAATAGCTTAGGCTATCACCTCATTATGTCCGGTCGTGATGGTCAAGTGGATTAAGGCGTCTTGTACATACCAGTTGCGTTGCTTCTGGGAGTATGGGTTCGAGTCACTTCTGGGGTGTGAGTTTTCAGTTGCATATTGTCCTGGGGACCATTCAGGCTTGTTCGCATTTGTGTTCCTCACGTGTGCCCCAAAGAATGAGGTGATTTGGTAAAATGCTATGCCCAAGATTACTATCCGAGTGCCGGCGGTGGGGTGGTTCAAATAGCTTAGGCTATCACCTCATTATGTCCGGTCGTGATGGTCAAGTGGATTAAGGCGTCTTGTACATACCAGTTGCGTTGCTTCTGGGAGTATGGGTTCGAGTCACTTCTGGGGTGTGAGTTTTCAGTTGCATATTGTCCTGGGGACCATTCAGGCTTGTTCGCATTTGTGTTCCTCACGTGTGCCCCAAAGAATGAGGTGATTTGGTAAAATGCTATGCCCAAGATTACTATCCGAGTGCCGGCGGTGGGGTGGTTCAAATAGCTTAGGCTATCACCTCATTATGTCCGGTCGTGATGGTCAAGTGGATTAAGGCGTCTTGTACATACCAGTTGCGTTGCTTCTGGGAGTATGGGTTCGAGTCACTTCTGGGGTGTGAGTTTTCAGTTGCATATTGTCCTGGGGACCATTCAGGCTTGTTCGCATTTGTGTTCCTCACGTGTGCCCCAAAGAATGAGGTGATTTGGTAAAATGCTATGCCCAAGATTACTATCCGAGTACCGGCGGTGGGGTGGTTCAAATAGCTTAGGCTATCACCTCATTATGTCCGGTCGTGATGGTCAAGTGGACTAAGGCGTCTTGTACATACCAGTTGCGTTGCTTCTGGGAGTATGGGTTCGAGTCACTTCTGGGGTGTGAGTTTTCAGTTGCATATTGTCCTGGGGACCATTCAGGCTTGTTCGCACTTGTGTTTCTCACGTGTGCCCCAAAGAATGAGGTGATTTGGTAAAATGCTATGCCCAAGATTACTATCCGAGTGCCGGCGGTGGGGTGGTTCAAATAGCTTAGGCTATCACCTCATTATGTCCGGTCGTGATGGTCAAGTGGATTAAGGCGTCTTGTACATACCAGTTGCGTTGCTTCTGGGAGTATGGGTTCGAATCACTTCTGGGGTGTGAGTTTTCAGTTGCATATTGTCCTGGGGACCATTCAGGCTTGTTCGCATTTGTGTTCCTCACGTGTGCCCCAAAGAATGAGGTGATTTGGTAAAATGCTA
>NC_091202.1:5308266-5359311 GCF_040958095.1 Procambarus clarkii | reverse complement strand
CCCAAGAATGAGGTGATTTGGTAAAATGCTATGCCCAAGATTACTATCCGAGTGCCGGCGGTGGGGTGGTTCAAATAGCTTAGGCTATCACCTCATTATGTCCGGTCGTGATGGTCAAGTGGATTAAGGCGTCTTGTACATACCAGTTGCGTTGCTTCTGGGAGTATGGGTTCGAGTCACTTCTGGGGTGTGAGTTTTCAGTTGCATATTGTCCTGGGGACCATTCAGGCTTGTTCGCATTTGTGTTCCTCACGTGTGCCCCAAAGAATGAGGTGATTTGGTAAAATGCTATGCCCAAGATTACTATCCGAGTGCCGGCGGTGGGGTGGTTCAAATAGCTTAGGCTATCACCTCATTATGTCCGGTCGTGATGGTCAAGTGGATTAAGGCGTCTTGTACATACCAGTTGCGTTGCTTCTGGGAGTATGGGTTCGAGTCACTTCTGGGGTGTGAGTTTTCAGTTGCATATTGTCCTGGGGACCATTCAGGCTTGTTCGCATTTGTGTTCCTCACGTGTGCCCCAAAGAATGAGGTGATTTGGTAAAATGCTATGCACAAGATTACTATCCGAGTGCCGGCGGTGGGGTGGTTCAAATAGCTTAGGCTATCACCTCATTATGTCCGGTCGTGATGGTCAAGTGGATTAAGGCGTCTTGTACATACCAGTTGCGTTGCTTCTGGGAGTATGGGTTCGAGTCACTTCTGGGGTGTGAGTTTTCAGTTGCATATTGTCCTGGGGACCATTCAGGCTTGTTCGCATTTGTGTTCCTCACGTGTGCCCCAAAGAATGAGGTGATTTGGTAAAATGCTATGCCCAAGATTACTATCCGAGTGCCGGCGGTGGGGTGGTTCAAATAGCTTAGGCTATCACCTCATTATGTCCGGTCGTGATGGTCAAGTGGATTAAGGCGTCTTGTACATACCAGTTGCGTTGCTTCTGGGAGTATGGGTTCGAGTCACTTCTGGGGTGTGAGTTTTCAGTTGCATATTGTCCTGGGGACCATTCAGGCTTGTTCGCATTTGTGTTCCTCACGTGTGCCCCAAAGAATGAGGTGATTTGGTAAAATGCTATGCCCAAGATTACTATCCGAGTACCGGCGGTGGGGTGGTTCAAATAGCTTAGGCTATCACCTCATTATGTCCGGTCGTGATGGTCAAGTGGATTAAGGCGTCTTGTACATACCAGTTGCGTTGCTTCTGGGAGTATGGGTTCGAATCACTTCTGGGGTGTGAGTTTTCAGTTGCATATTGTCCTGGGGACCATTCAGGCTTGTTCGCATTGGTGTTCCTCACGTGTGCCCCAAAGAATGAGGTGATTTGGTAAAATGCTATGCCCAAGATTACTATCCGAGTGCCGGCGGTGGGGTGGTTCAAATAGCTTAGGCTATCACCTCATTATGTCCGGTCGTGATGGTCAAGTGGATTAAGGCGTCTTGTACATACCAGTTGCGTTGCTTCTGGGAGTATGGGTTCGAGTCACTTCTGGGGTGTGAGTTTTCAGTTGCATATTGTCCTGGGGACCATTCAGGCTTGTTCGCATTTGTGTTCCTCACGTGTGCCCCAAAGAATGAGGTGATTTGGTAAAATGCTATGCCCAAGATTACTATCCGAGTACCGGCGGTGGGGTGGTTCAAATAGCTTAGGCTATCACCTCATTATGTCTGGTCGTGATGGTCAAGTGGATTAAGGCGTCTTGTACATACCAGTTGCGTTGCTTCTGGGAGTATGGGTTCGAGTCACTTCTGGGGTGTGAGTTTTCAGTTGCATATTGTCCTGGGGACCATTCAGGCTTGTTCGCATTTGTGTTCCTCACGTGTGCCCCAAAGAATGAGGTGATTTGGTAAAATGCTATGCCCAAGATTACTATCCGAGTGCCGGCGGTGGGGTGGTTCAAATAGCTTAGGCTATCACCTCATTATGTCCGGTCGTGATGGTCAAGTGGATTAAGGCGTCTTGTACATACCAGTTGCGTTGCTTCTGGGAGTATGGGTTCGAGTCACTTCTGGGGTGTGAGTTTTCAGTTGCATATTGTCCTGGGGACCATTCAGGCTTGTTCGCATTTGTGTTCCTCACGTGTGCCCCAAAGAATGAGGTGATTTGGTAAAATGCTATGCCCAAGATTACTATCCGAGTACCAGCGGTGGGGTGGTTCAAATAGCTTAGGCTATCACCTCATTATGTCCGGTCGTGATGGTCAAGTGGATTAAGGCGTCTTGTACATACCAGTTGCGTTGCTTCTGGGAGTATGGGTTCGAGTCACTTCTGGGGTGTGAGTTTTCAGTTGCATATTGTCCTGGGGACCATTCAGGCTTGTTCGCATTTGTGTTCCTCACGTTTGCCCCAAAGAATGAGGTGATTTGGTAAAATGCTATGCCCAAGATTACTATCCGAGTGCCGGCGGTGGGGTGGTTCAAATAGCTTAGGCTATCACCTCATTATGTCCGGTCTTGATGGTCAAGTGGATTAAGGCGTCTTGTACATACCAGTTGCGTTGCTTCTGGGAGTATGGGTTCGAGTCACTTCTGGGGTGTGAGTTTTCAGTTGCATATTGTCCTGGGGACCATTCAGGCTTGTTCGCATTTGTGTTCCTCACGTGTGCCCCAAAGAATGAGGTGATTTCGTAAAATGCTATGCCCAAGATTACTATCCGAGTGCCGGCGGTGGGGTGGTTCAAATAGTTTAGGCTATCACCTCATTATGTCCGGTCGTGATGGTCAAGTGGATTAAGGCGTCTTGTACATACCAGTTGCGTTGCTTCTGGGAGTATGGGTTCGAGTCACTTCTGGGGTGTGAGTTTTCAGTTGCATATTGTCCTGGGGACCATTCAGGCTTGTTCGCATTTGTGTTCCTCACGTGTGCCCCAAAGAATGAGGTGATTTGGTAAAATGCTATGCCCAAGATTACTATCCGAGTGCCGGCGGTGGGGTGGTTCAAATAGCTTAGGCTATCACCTCATTATGTCCGGTCGTGATGGTCAAGTAGATTAAGGCGTCTTGTACATACCAGTTGCGTTGCTTCTGGGAGTATGGGTTCGAGTCACTTCTGGGGTGTGAGTTTTCAGTTGCATATTGTCCTGGGGACCATTCAGGCTTGTTCGCATTTGTGTTCCTCACGTGTGCCCCAAAGAATGAGGTGATTTGGTAAAATGCTATGCCCAAGATTACTATCCGAGTGCCGGCGGTGGGGTGGTTCAAATTGCTTAGGCTATCACCTCATTATGTCCGGTCGTGATGGTCAAGTGGATTAAGGCGTCTTGTACATACCAGTTGCGTTGCTTCTGGGAGTATGGGTTCGAGTCACTTCTGGGGTGTGAGTTTTCAGTTGCATATTGTCCTGGGGACCATTCAGGCTTGTTCGCATTTGTGTTCCTCACGTGTGCCCCAAAGAATGAGGTGATTTGGTAAAATGCTATGCACAAGATTACTATCCGAGTGCCGGCGGTGGGGTGGTTCAAATAGCTTAGGCTATCACCTCATTATGTCCGGTCGTGATGGTCAAGTGGATTAAGGCGTCTTGTACATACCAGTTGCGTTGCTTCTGGGAGTATGGGTTTGAGTCACTTCTGGGGTGTGAGTTTTCAGTTGCATATTGTCCTGGGGACCATTCAGGCTTGTTCGCATTTGTGTTCCTCACGGGTGCCCCAAAGAATGAGGTGATTTGGTAAAATGCTATGCCCAAGATTACTATCCGAGTGCCGGCGGTGGGGTGGTTCAAATAGCTTAGGCTATCACCTCATTATGTCCGGTCGTGATGGTCAAGTGGATTAAGGCGTCTTGTACATACCAGTTGCGTTGCTTCTGGGAGTATGGGTTCGAGTCACTTCTGGGGTGTGAGTTTTCAGTTGCATATTGTCCTGGGGACCATTCAGGCTTGTTCGCATTTGTGTTCCTCACGTGTGCCCCAAAGAATGAGGTGATTTGGTAAAATGCTATGCACAAGATTACTATCCGAGTGCCGGCGGTGGGGTGGTTCAAATAGCTTAGGCTATCACCTCATTATGTCCGGTCGTGATGGTCAAGTGGATTAAGGCGTCTTGTACATACCAGTTGCGTTGCTTCTGGGAGTATGGGTTCGAGTCACTTCTGGGGTGTGAGTTTTCAGTTGCATATTGTCCTGGGGACCATTCAGGCTTGTTCGCATTTGTGTTCCTCACGTGTGCCCCAAAGAATGAGGTGATTTGGTAAAATGCTATGCCCAAGATTACTATCCGAGTGCCGGCGGTGGGGTGGTTCAAATAGCTTAGGCTATCACCTCATTATGTCCGGTCGTGATGGTCAAGTGGATTAAGGCGTCTTGTACATACCAGTTGTGTTGCTTCTGGGAGTATGGGTTTGAGTCACTTCTGGGGTGTGAGTTTTCAGTTGCATATTGTCCTGAGGACCATTCAGGCTTGTTCGCATTTGTGTTCCTCACGTGTGCCCCAAAGAATGAGGTGATTTGGTAAAATGCTATGCCCAAGATTACTATCCGAGTGCCGGCGGTGGGGTGGTTCAAATAGCTTAGGCTATCACCTCATTATGTCCGGTCGTGATGGTCAAGTGGATTAAGGCGTCTTGTACATACCAGTTGCGTTGCTTCTGGGAGTATGGGTTCGAGTCACTTCTGGGGTGTGAGTTTTCAGTTGCATATTGTCCTGGGGACCATTCAGGCTTGTTCGCATTTGTGTTCCTCACGTGTGCCCCAAAGAATGAGGTGATTTGGTAAAATGCTATGCCCAAGATTACTATCCGAGTGCCGGCGGTGGGGTGGTTCAAATAGCTTAGGCTATTACCTCATTATGTCCGGTCGTGATGGTCAAGTGGATTAAGGCGTCTTGTACATACCAGTTGCGTTGCTTCTGGGAGTATGGGTTTGAGTCACTTCTGGGGTGTGAGTTTTCAGTTGCATATTGTCCTGGGGACCATTCAGGCTTGTTCGCATTTGTGTTCCTCACGTGTGCCCCAAAGAATGAGGTGATTTGGTAAAATGCTATGCCCAAGATTACTATCCGAGTGCCGGCGGTGGGGTGGTTCAAATAGCTTAGGCTATCACCTCATTATGTCCGGTCGTGATGGTCAAGTGGATTAAGGCGTCTTGTACATACCAGTTGCGTTGCTTCTGGGAGTATGGGTTCGAGTCACTTCTGGGGTGTGAGTTTTCAGTTGCATATTGTCCTGGGGACCATTCAGGCTTGTTCGCATTTGTGTTCCTCACGTGTGCCCCAAAGAATGAGGTGATTTGGTAATATGCTATGCCCAAGATTACTATCCGAGTGCCGGCGGTGGGGTGGTTCAAATAGCCTCGGCTATCACCTCATTTTGTCCGGTCGTGATGGTCAAGTGGATTAAGGCGTCTTGTACATACCAGTTGCGTTGCTTCTGGGAGTATGGGTTCGAGTCACTTCTGGGGTGTGAGTTTTCAGTTGCATATTGTCCTGGGGACCATTCAGGCTTGTTCGCATTTGTGTTCCTCACGTGTGCCCCAAAGAATGAGGTGATTTGGTAAAATGCTATGCCCAAGATTACTATCCGAGTGCCGGCGGTGGGGTGGTTCAAGTAGCCTCGGCTATCACCTCATTTTGTCCGGTCGTGATGGTCAAGTGGATTAAGGCGTCTTGTACATACCAGTTGCGTTGCTTCTGGGAGTATGGGTTCGAGTCACTTCTGGGGTGTGAGTTTTCAGTTGCATATTGTCCTGGGGACCATTCAGTCTTGTTCGCATTTGTGTTCCTCACGTGTGCCCCAAAGAATGAGGTGATTTGGTAAAATGCTATGCCCAAGATTACTATCCGAGTGCCGGCGGTGGGGTGGTTCAAATAGCTTAGGCTATCACCTCATTATGTCCGGTCGTGATGGTCAAGTGGATTAAGGCGTCTTGTACATACCAGTTGCGTTGCTTCTGGGAGTATGGGTTCGAGTCACTTCTGGGGTGTGAGTTTTCAGTTGCATATTGTCCTGTGGACCATTCAGGCTTGTTCGCATTTGTGTTCCTCACGTGTGCCCCAAAGAATGAGGTGATTTGGTAAAATGCTATGCCCAAGATTACTATCCGAGTGCCGGCGGTGGGGTGGTTCAAATAGCTTAGGCTATCACCTCATTATGTCCGGTCGTGATGGTCAAGTGGATTAAGGCGTCTTGTACATACCAGTTGCGTTGCTTCTGGGAGTATGGGTTCGAGTCACTTCTGGGGTGTGAGTTTTCAGTTGCATATTGTCCTGGGGACCATTCAGGCTTGTTCGCATTTGTGTTCCTCACGTGTGCCCCAAAGAATGAGGTGATTTGGTAAAATGCTATGCCCAAGATTACTATCCGAGTGCCGGCGGTGGGGTGGTTCAAATAGCTTAGGCTATCACCTCATTATGTCCGGTCGTGATGGTCAAGTGGATTAAGGCGTCTTGTACATACCAGTTGCGTTGCTTCTGGGAGTATGGGTTCGAGTCACTTCTGGGGTGTGAGTTTTCAGTTGCATATTGTCCTGGGGACCATTCAGGCTTGTTCGCATATATATATATATATATATATATATATATATATATATATATATATATATATATATATATATATATATATATATATATATATATATATATATATATATATATATATATATATATATATATATATATTATTAAATATGACCGAAAAAGTAAGATTAATAATTCTAACACGAATTTTCTCAATCTTTCGTACATTACGCTTCACTGTTGGAGGTAAATCAAAAATCAATTCTCCAAAATTCATTTTTATTTCTAGTCTGACGCGACACGGGCGCGTTTCGTAAAACTTATTACATTTTCAAAGACTTTAGTTCACAAATACACAACTGAATAGAACTTACGCATCTCCGATTTTATATCTACATTTGAGTGAGGTGGAAGGGGTGATGTGGCATTAACACAAGACAGAACAAAATGTGGTATTAATAGGGTATTAATTTCATCAACACAAGACAGAACAAGAGTATTAATAGGGTATTAATTTCATCAACACAAGACAGAACACGAAACAATGGATATTGAATAGAAGTGTTTGTAGAAAGCCTATTGGTCCATATTTCTTGATGCTTCTATATTGGAGCGGAGTCTTGAGGTGGGTAGAATATAGTTGTGCAATAATTGGCTGTTGATTGCTGGTGTTGACTTCTTGATGTGTAGTGCCTCGCAAACGTCAAGCCGCCTGCTATCGCTGTATCTATCGATGATTTCTGTGTTGTTTACTAGGATTTCTCTGGCGATGGTTTGGTTGTGGGAAGAGATTATATGTTCCTTAATGGAGCCCTGTTGCTTATGCATCGTTAAACGCCTAGAAAGAGATGTTGTTGTCTTGCCTATATACTGGGTTTTTTTGAGCTTACAGTCCCCAAGTGGGCATTTGAAGGCATAGACGACGTTAGTCTCTTTTAAAGCGTTCTGTTTTGTGTCTGGAGAATTTCTCATGAGTAGGCTGGCCGTTTTTCTGGTTTTATAGTAAATCGTCAGTTGTATCCTCTGATTTTTGTCTGTAGGGATAACGTTTCTATTAACAATATCTTTCAGGACCCTTTCCTCCGTTTTATGAGCTGTGGAAAAGAAGTTCCTGTAAAATAGTCTAATAGGGGGTATAGGTGTTGTGTTAGTTGTCTCTTCAGAGGTTGCATGGCTTTTCACTTTCCTTCTTATGATGTCTTCGATGAAACCATTATTGACTAGGACCTGCCTTACCCTACAGAGTTCTTCGTCGACTTGCTTCCATTCTGAGCTGTGGCTGAGAGTACGGTCGACATATGCGTTAACAACACTCCTCTTGTACCTGTCTGGGCAGTCGCTGTTGGCATTTAGGCACATCATAAGAAGGAAAGTGAAAAGCCATGCAACCTCTGAAGAGACAACTAACACAACACCTATACCCCCTATTAGACTATTTTACAGGAACTTCTTTTCCACAGCTCATAAAACGGAGGAAAGGGTCCTGAAAGATATTGTTAATAGAAACGTTATCCCTACAGACAAAAATCAGAGGATACAACTGACGATTTACTATAAAACCAGAAAAACGGCCAGCCTACTCATGAGAAATTCTCCAGACACAAAACAGAACGCTTTAAAAGAGACTAACGTCGTCTATGCCTTCAAATGCCCACTTGGGGACTGTAAGCTCCAAAAAACCCAGTATATAGGCAAGACAACAACATCTCTTTCTAGGCGTTTAACGATGCATAAGCAACAGGGCTCCATTAAGGAACATATAATCTCTTCCCACAACAAAACCATCGCCAGAGAAATCCTAGTAAACAACACAGAAATCATCGATAGATACAGCGATAGCAGGCGGCTTGACGTTTGCGAGGCACTACACATCAAGAAGTCAACACCAGCAATCAACAGCCAATTATTGCACAACTATATTCTACCCACCTCAAGACTCCGCTCCAATATAGAAGCATCAAGAAATATGGACCAATAGGCTTTCTACAAACACTTCTATTCAATATCCATTGTTTCGTGTTCTGTCTTGTGTTGATGAAATTAATACCCTATTAATACCACATTTTGTTCTGTCTTGTGTTAATGCCACATCACCCCTTCCACCTCACTCAAATGTAGATATAAAATCGGAGATACGTAAGTTCTATTCAGTTGTGTATTTGTGAACTAAGGTCTTTGAAAATGTAATAAGTTTTACGAAACGCGCCCGTGTCGCGTCAGACTAGAAATAAAAATGAATTTTGGAGAATTGATTTTTGATTTACCTCCAACAGTGAAGCGTAATGTACGAAAGATTGAGAGAATTCGTGTTAGAATTATTAATCTTACTTTTTCGGTCATATTTAATAATATATGTCTACAGGAAAGACTGCTACCAAAATATACTAATATATATATATATATATATATATATATATATATATATATATATATATATATATATATATATATATATATATATATATATATATATATATATATATATATAATTTGTGGTTCTGTGTCTGACTTCCCTCTGTCAGTCTTTGTCTGTCAACCCCTCGGGCCGTCTGACTTTTGATAATGTTGACAAGTGTCAATGAAACGCACCTCTTAGAGTCGGGCCATAATAAAACTGTACAATGAACTTTTATATATATATATATATATATATATATATATATATATATATATATATATATATATATATATATATATATATATATATATATATATATATATATATATATATATATATATATATATATATTTTATATATCCTGCCTGAAATGCTGCGTGTACTAGTGGCTTTACAAGATAGTTCTTATAAAGAGAGCATTTTGTGGTTATTCTCTATATCTGGTTCACCTAACAGTAAATAAGTACCTGGGAGTTAGACAGCTGCTATGGGCTGCTTCCTAGGGATGTGTGTGTGTGTTTGTATTCATGTTGAATTTTACAAAGTAGGAAGAGATGTTTGTAAAAAAAAAAATCGAATATTTATGAAAGTATAAGTAGATATGATATTTTTCTTTAATTGTTTATGTCTGCTGTCTCGCCTCCTTTATAAAATGGCATCATTCTTGCTTTTTTAAGGATATCAGGAAAAGTAAGGCACTCCAGAGATTTGTTAACTCCTTCCTAGTGTTGCCTAGCCCAGCCCAGCCTAGACAAGGCAGGCTGGGCATCCTAGCTTCACGCAGCTTAGCCCCAACCTACATGTAGCATCCCAGTCCATCCTAAGTGATCATTACCTTACTGGCTGTGTTTTCTCTTCAGCCCTGAATGTAATGTGGTGGAACATAAGCAGATACATATCAGGTCTTAGAGAATCTGCACTTCATACATTTCTTAATAATGTCTCACAAATATTTAAATAATTAAAAAAAAATTGTATAATAACTTCATATTATTCTTGCAATTTATTTTTGCATTTTTTTTATACAAAATTTACATTTTAAAAGATTACCTCTATTTTTAGATTGATGACTTGAAGACTGCAGTGCCATCCACAGCAAATCATGGTCTTAAAATATCTCCTAGGAATGACGAGACCAATTTTCACAGAGATCAAATTTTTGCTAAGCAGTAGTCACAGGTAAATATATATTATATATATAATATTATATATATAAAATTAACTACTTCATTGCTCAAAGCACCTTTAGACATTCTGAGAGTTGTGCTATTTTATTAATTAATTAATTAGGCTATATTTTAATGTTTTGTAATGTTTTCATTACTTTTTTGTTTTGAAATATAAATTGTTGAGTTTTGAAACATTTTGACATTAACTATACCTGAATATTTATAAACAAAAAAATACCAGAACTATGTCCTTGACAATTCCACTAAGAAGTCTTTGCCAAATCAGGTGCTCAGTGCAGTAGTTAAAAACTTAAAAGTTGTACCACCTCTGGTGCAAGATTAGGGACCCATAGCCTCAGAGAAGAAAATAAAGAGTACTCAGAGAAGGCCTTGAATAATAGGCAGGCTGTTTGTGTGTGTTTCGACGGTAAGCTTGCTGACACCATATGTAATTACCTAAGTGTAGTTACAGGATTAGAGCTACGCTTGTGGTGTCCCGTCTACCCAGCACTCTTTGTCACATAATGCTTTGAAGCTACTGACGGTCTTGGCCGCCACCACCTTCTCACTTAACTTGTTCCAACCGTGTACCACTCTGTATGCGAAAGGAAATTTTTTTATATTTCTTTGGCATCTTTGTTTAGTTAGTTTAAATCTATGACCTTTTGTTCTTGAAGTTCCAGGTCTCGGGAAATCTTCCCTATCGATTTTATCAATTCCTGTTACTATTTTGTACATAGTGATTTTATCACCTCTTTTTGTTGTCTTCTAGTTTTGGCATATATAATGCCTCTGACCTCTCCACATAGCTCTTGCCCTTTAGTTATGGGAGCCACTTAGTAGAATGTCTTTGCACCTTTTCCAGTTTGTTGATGTGCTTCTTAAGATATGGGCACCACACAACCGCTGCATATTCTAGCCTTGGCCGAACAAAACTCGTGAACAATTTCTTTAGTATTTCGCCATCCATGTATTTAAACGAAATTCTGGAGTTAGAAAGCGTGGCATAGGCTCCTCACACAACGTTCTTTATGTGGGCCTCAAGTGATAGTTTTCTATCTAGAATCAACCCTAGACCTCTTTCTTTTATCAGAATTATATAAAGATTTCTCACATAATTTGTAGGTTGTGTGGGATCTATGTTCTATTCCACATTCCATAACATGGCATTTATTCACATTAAATTTCATTTGCCAAGTGGAGCTCCTTATATTTATTTTGTCCAGGTTTTTTTGAAGGGCATGACAATCATCTAAATTTCTTATACATCCCATTATCTTAGCAGCATCAGCAAACATGTTTATATAATTCTGTATTCCAACTGGTAGATCATTTATGTAGACAATGAACATTTCTGGTGCATGTACTGTGGTACTCCACTTGTGACACTTCTCCAGTCCGATTGCCTCTGATTACTGCCCTCATTTTTCTATAAGTCAGAAAATTTTTCATCCATGTTAGAAGCTTACCTGTCACCCATCCAAAATTTTCTAGTTTCCAGAACAACCTCTTATGTGGAACTCTGTCGAAAGCCTTTTTTATGTCTAGATAGATGCAGTCGACCCAACTACCTTTTTCCTTTAAAAACTCTGTGGCTCAATCATAGAAACTGAGTAAATTCGATACACAGGATCTTCCAGATCGAAAACAATACAGTCTGTGTGATATTATATAATTTCTCTCCAGGTGTTCTGCCCATTTAGTTTTTATTATTTTTTTTTCAATCTTTTCACTGTTACACTTGTCAATGATTCAGGTCTATAACTGAGAGGGGTGGGGTCTTCCCTGTTGCCACTTTTGTAGATTGGAACTATGTTAGCCTTTTTCCACATGTTTGCTATGACTCCTGTACACAGGGACGCCTGAAAGATCAGGTGAAGTGGAAGGCTGAGCTCAGATGCACATTCTCTCAGAACCTATGGTGAAACTCCATCTGGACCAACTGCTTTGTTCTTACTTAGCTCCTTTAGCATATTTTCCACTTCATCTCTAGACACCTCTATACGCTTTATGATGTTCTCAGAAATTCTTATTGTGTCTGGTTCTCTTAAGATTTCATTTTGTATAAACACACTTTGGAACTTTTGGTTTAATGTTTCACACATTGCATTATCATTTTCTGTGAATCTGTTTCCTATTTTCAACCTCTGGATATTATCCTTTACCTGCAATTTGTTGTTTATGAATTTGTAGAATAGGCCCAGTTCTGTTTTACATTTATCCATTATCCCTTTTTAAAAATTTCTTTCTGCCTCTCCCCTTACTGCTGTATAGTTGTTTCTCGCTTCTTTGTATCGCTGGTATGATTGGTGGTTTGGCTTCTTTCTATATTGATACCTGCTTGATGGAGTTCTGCTCTTCTACTCCCCAAGCCCGGCCCGAGGCCAGGCTCGACTTGTGAGAGTTTGGTCCACCAGGCTGTTGCTTGGAGCGGCCCGCAGGGCCACATACCCACCACAGCCCGGCTGATCCGGAACTTCTCTTAGAAAACAGTCCAGTTTTCTCCCGAAGATGTCCACGGTTTTTCCGGCAATATTTCTTATAGTCGCTGGGAGGACGTTGAACAACCGCGGACCTCTGATGTTTACACAGTGCTCTCTGATTGTGCCTGTGGCACCTCTGCTCTTCACTGGTTCAATCTTGCATTTTTTTCCATATCGTTCACTCCAGTACGTTGTTATTTTACTGTGTAGATTTGAGACCTGGCCCTCCAGTATCTTCCATGTGTATATTATTTGGTATCTCTCTCGTCTCCTTTCTAGAGAGTATATTTGGAGAGCTTTGAGATGATCCCAATAATTTAGGTGTTTTATCTCGTCTATGCGTGCCGTATATGTTCTCTGTATTCCCTCTATTTCAGCAATCTCTCCTGCTCTGAAGGGGGAAGTGAATACTGAGCAGTACTCGAGACGGGACAACATAAGTGACTTGAAGAGTACAACCATTGTGATGGGATCCCTGGATTTGAAAGTTCTCATAATCCATCCGATCATTTTTCTGGCTGACGCAATATTTGCTTGGTTATGCTCCCTAAACATTAGATCGTCGGACATCATTATTCCCAAATCCTTGACATGCTGTTTTTCTACTATGGGAAGATTCGATTGTGTTTTGTACCCTGTATTATGTTTCAGATCCTCATTTTTGCCATACCTGAAATTTATCACTGTTAAACATCATGTTATTTTCTGCTGCCCAATCGAAAACTTTGTTGACATCTGCTTGTAGTTTTTCAATGTCTTTCATTCCATTTTTGTGTCTTTTGGTCTGTGGCTCTCTCTCAATTTCTGTTGAACCGATCCTGTTTTCTGGCCCTGCATCTCTGTTTTGGTCTGAATGTTTGTGTGCCTTCATTGTATATTTTGCAAAATTTGGCATACATTTAATTTACTTCCCTGTCTAGCAACAAGTCTGCCTAATTACTTATTAAAAAAAATTTGAAGTTCCCCATAGTGACCTCTCTCTCTTGAAATCAAATTTATCAACTGTTTCAATGTCCCCATTTTCTGTGTGTGTGTGTGTTTGGAGGCTAAGCTTGCTGATACCATGTGTGTGTGTGTTTGGAGGCTAAGCTTGCTGATACCATGTGTGTCTGTGTGTGTGTGTGTGTGTGTTTGGAGGCTAAGCTTGCTGATACCATGTGTGTATTTGGAGGCTAAGCTTGCTGATACCATGTGTGTGTGTGTGTGTGTGTGTGTGTTTGGAGGCTAAGTTTGCTGATACCATGTGTGTGTGTGTGTTTGGAGGCTAAGTTTGCTGATACCATGTGTGTGTGTGTGTTTGGAGGCTAAGCTTGCTGATACCATGTGTGTGTGTGTGTTTGGAGGCTAAGCTTGCTGATACCATGTGTGTGTGTGTTTGGAGGCTAAGCTTGCTGATACCATGTGTGTGTGTGTGTGTTTGGAGGCTAAGCTTGCTGATACCATATGTGTGTGTGTGTTTGGAGGCTAAGTTTGCTAACACCGTGTGTGTACTCACCTCTTTAAATAATAATAGGGGTGTGTACCACCTCTGGTGCAATTGTAGGTACCCACAGCCTTGAAGAAAATAAAGAGTATTCAGAGAAGACCTTGTGGATTCTCACTGAACACTTATCTTTTCTTCTCCTACCACCCCTCTTATTTTGTTTTATGCTGTATTCTATTATATATCATATAAATACATAGCCAAATGGCAATATTTATTATGTCTATACAAGAAGAAGACATCCACTTTATTTTTTTTCTCTCCTTTGTTTCTATGTGGATTTTGTTGTGACTAAAGATTCTCCTCCTTTCCCATCAACAGGTCTTCCTCATTGAGCTTGCTCGGTTTTTGTGTTACTGTGAGGGTGCCATCATCGTTTACCCTTCAAGACTGACTCATGCTGGCATTGCATTTGTGGACTTCCCTTCACAGTATACAGTCCTTCTCCATATGGTGATTGTCCAGGGCAAGCAGGGTGTGACTGCCATCTTGGAGAAGCAGGGTCTTTTAATATGAAGAATCTTCCGTCTTCTCTACTAACGCCAGCTTGTGCCAGCCTTGCATTCTTGTTACTTCATGGCCCTTGGGCCTTTTTTGTTTATTTTACATAATAAATCTTTTTATTAATACCCGTGTTTCACAATAGATCCTTAACATTTTAAGCACCAATTGTATTGACTAATGTACGTCTTGTAACCTTTAAGACATAAATAGACAAGACATAGATAAATGAGTGAATAATACTGAGTAACTAGGTTAGGGCGAGGAACATAGTACAGTGTCTGACTTTGGAAGAATGCCTACTGTTTTAGAAACCTTATTGCCATGATCATAATCGAATGGGTTAAAAAGCATTTGTTGTCACTCCTACTCTGTGGCTTGTTGAGCTTGAAACCTTTGCTCCTTGTTCGTGTTACATCTGACCTTTTGAAGAAATTGTATGAATCAATATCCTCCAAATTGTTTAGTATTTTAAAGGTTTCGCTCTATTACTCTCTCATTTGCATATATCTAAGCATATAGATTTAGATTAGATTTTTTATTCAGGTAAAGGTACATACATTGCAGATGAGTTACAAAGGAAAAGACAATGACTAGAGTTCACTAGCTCTATTGGAAGAGAAACGTCTGCAAGACAAGTGTGGGCAAAAATTAAGGTAGCTAAGGGGAGCAACGACCCCCAACGGCTTCATTTTGTATCTTCTCCAACTTGCCCATCCTACCTTTACCAAAACAAGAAATGACAGGTGTAGCATAATCAATAAGAAATCTTACAGTACTCAAGTACATAATTCGTAGCACTTGGACTCCCACTCCTTTCCACAGCATGCCAAGGCCTTCAGAGGTTGTAATCTCTTCCGACATTGACTCAACAGTCTGTTCATCTCAGTTTCCAAACTCTCATGGGTATATCCAACATATATGCCTAAATATTTATATATATTAACTCTCTCTATATTTTTACCGTTTATTTCCAATATAATGGGCCTCCGACTTCTACATTCAAATTTTAGTTTTGTCTTCATTAACCACTAGTCCCATGTGGTGACACTGGTTTCCGAAATTGTCCAACACTGTTTAAACCTTTGAAATATCTTTGCCCTGAAACAAAATATCATCAGCATATATGATTGGAGTTACCCAATTTGAGTATTTCTCAGATGCTATCTTATTCATTAGTACATTAAACAGGGTGAGACTCAACACTCCTCCCTGAGGTGTGCAGAGTTCTTGACCTTGATACCTTGAACCATACAACTATGATACCACACCTGAGCCTTCCTTTCCTGAAGATAATCCCCTATCCAGCGCAATAATCTCCCTTCAACACCAAGACCAGCTAATTCATATAAAATAACCTCTTTGTTGGCTTTATCAAAAGCTCCTTATAAATCAATAAAAATTCTATAATAATCATTACCATTAGCTAGACATTTAATAATACAGTCAGAGGTACTTTTTCCTCTGAGGAACCCGAACAAATTACTAGACAGCTGATCACCTATTATATACAAAAGTTTATTTAAAATGATCCTCTCCATCATTTTACAAAAACACGAGGTTAAAGACACAGGTCTATACTCTCCATTGGCTTTAGGGATAAGGATGATTATAGTTCTTTTTCATTTACTGGGAATTCTGCCCTCTTTATAACTAATATTAAAGAGGTCTAACAGCGGGCTTTTCGTCATAATGGCAAGTTCATTAAGTATTTCATAAGTTACTCCATCCTCCCCAGGGGGCGGTAGATTTCCCAACTTTAATCGCCGTTATTAGTTTTTTTTTTTTTTTTTTTTTTTTTTTTTTTTTTTTTTTTTTTTTTTTTTTTTTTTTGAGATATATACAAGAGTTGTTACATTCTTGTACAGCCACTAGTACGCGTAGCGTTTCGGGCAAGTCCTTAATCCTATGGTCCCTGGAATACGATCCCCTGCCGCGAAGAATCGTTTTTTCATCCAAGTACACATTTTACTGTTGTGTTAAACAGAGGCTACAGTTAAGGAATTGCGCCCAGTAAATCCTCCCCGGCCAGGATACGAGGATACGAACCCATGACATAGCGCTCGCGGAGCGCCAGGCGAGTGTCTTACCACTACACCACGGAGACTGCAGTTCTACTCTGGTAATACCTGTGCAAGTGACATCACCACTGTTACCTGCTGTAAGTATAAAATCCTTTCTTAGATCTTTCCAAGAATCAAATGACTCTCTCGTTACAGCGGGTAATTAAATGAACTAAGTTTGGCAGCTTCCGCCCATTTATTTACGAGACCTTTTGCAATTCCTTACGGGTCAGGATGTGCAACAAAATTATGCTTTTTACCCCTTATTTCATTTATGTCTTGCCAGATTTCCTTCAAGTTTGTTACTCCTAACTTTCTCTGCAAACTCCTGCCAATACTTGCTCCAAATTTCCTTTCTCTTCTCCGCACACTTTTATGGGGGGATGCTTTACTATACCAGATGTTTTCCGGTTCAATGTTGCATTAAATACATCTACCTCCTTAATTAAATCTTAATAAAATGCTTCTGCCGAAACTGGCTTATAAGTATCATACCAAGACTTAATATGACCAACAAGACCCCTTAATTCTCCCTTATTAAACTTTAAGCTTTTCCTCTGAAGGCAGGCATGCTTTTTATCTAGTTTAAGCTGTATTTGTAATGCAAAATCTCTTAGCATTTCATCCACAGTAAGACAATTCTCCTCTATGCCCTCAGCATTTATCAAACAAGCATAATCTAATCTCCCTCCCCTCAGATGAGTAGGAGAGGGCTCGCCCAGCAGCGAGCTGGGCGAGCCAGCTTCACGTTCAACATGTTCATCTTCATGTTCAGAATGTTACCATCCCTATCTCCAGTTTCTTGGAGTGCTACTATGTTAATATTCTCTCTAAGAGTATAATAGTGTACATCCACCGCTCTAGTTTTTAATCCATTAACGTTCCAAGATAATATTATCAATCTACTTTCATCCATGATTAATAATAAAACTACCTTTGCCCTGTCCGTCACATTCCATGAGATACGAGAGTACCTTAGAAACTTCCTTCCAACTCCGTAATATTTTTTCTTTCTCCTCACTTGCACAACTACTACTAACATCGAAGGTAATAGTATTCATATCTATTTTCTTTGTTATTTCTGTATACCTTTTTACTTTAACGAAGGTACCCCCCAGGTGTAGGGAGGAATGATCTTTTCCGGGTATATTTGGAAAATCAGCATCGTTTTGCCACATACCGCTTCGGTGGGTAGGCGGTTCCATGAGTTAATAACTCTGTGGGTGAAAAAGTATCTCCTGTAACTGGTAACTGGCTATTCAGACGAAGGACTACGGGTAGATGTAGTTTACATGGACCTGAACAACGGTCGTAGTCTGCTGTCTTCTCTGTGTCGAAGCTGTAGCGTCTTGGGTCGATTAGAACTGTACACGCCGAGTGCTACATTCTTGACTGGAGATTGTACTGTGTGCTATTCGATTGATTGATGAAGATTAAGCCACCCAAGAGGTGAGACGAGCATGAATACCCCGTAATTGGTGGCCCTTTTGAGCCATTACCAGTATCAAAAGATGATACTGGAGATCTGTGGAGGCGCAACTGCACCCTGCGTGACGGGAGATGGCTCCCGGACCAAATGGTGTGTGCTATTCTGATTTATTTATAAAGATTAAGCCACCCAAGAGGTGGCACGGGCATGAATAGCCCGTAATGTGCTATTCTCAAGTCGCTTGCTTATGTACGCTGACGACACCTCACAGTAAGATATAGAAGGGTGGAAAACCGTTACCTGTAAATAGGGATAGGATTAAGGCTTGTGTAATTAGTTATGCCATTATGATGATGAGATAATGGAGTATAAGGATTACTCGATCACTACATCACCTTCAACTATTACTAGGGGAACTATTCCATGGTCCAGCGATTTTCTGAAAAGGAGTTTCACTGGCAAGCATAGTGAATTAAGAGCATAAGAATAAAGGTAATTGCAGAAGGCCTATTGGTCCATACGAGGCAGCTCCTATCTATAACCACCCAAACCCACTCATATACATGTCCAACCCACGCTTGAAACAATCGAGGGACCCCACCTCCACCACGTTACGCGGTAATTGGTTCCACAAATCAACAACCCTGTTGCCAAACCAGTATTTACCCAAGTCTTTCCTAAATCTAAACTTATCCAATTTATACCCATTGTTTTGTGTTCTGTCATGTGTTGATACTTTTAATACCCTATTGATATCCCCTTTGTTATGTCCATTCATCCACTTGTAAACCTCTATCATGTCACCCCTAACTCTTCGCTTTTCCAGTGAATGCAATTTAAGCTCTGTTAATCTTTCTTCATATAAAAGATTTCTATTTTGGGGAATTAACTTAGTCATCCTACTCTAGACACGTTCAAGTGAATTTATATCCATTCTATAATATGGCGACCAAAACTGAACTGCATAATATAAATGGGGCCTAACCAGAGCAAGATATAGCTGAAGAACCACACCAGGTGTCTTGTTACTAACACTTCGATTAATAAATCCCAGTGTCCTATTTGCCTTATTACGAGCATTCATGCATTGATCCTTTTGTTTTAAATTCTTACTAATCATAACTCCCAGATCCCTTTCACAATCCGACTTCGCAATCTCAACACCATCTAGTTCGTATCTTGTAACTATCATCATTACCTAGTCTCAAAACTTTACATTTATCAGCATTAAACTGCATTTGTCAATCTTTTGACCATTTCAAAACCCTATTTAGATCAACTTGAAGTGATAGTGAGTCTTCTTCCGTGTTAATTTCCCTACCTATTTTTGTATCATCTGCAAATTTGCAAATGTTGCTACTCAACATAAGAACACAAGAACACAAGAACAAAGGTAACTGCAGAAGGCCCACCGGCCCATACGAGGCAGCTCCTACCTACAACCACCCAATTAATTTGCCAGTTCCTTTACGACTTGGGACTTAAATCCATTTACACTTTGGGCTTCTGAGTCTTTTAGTTTGTCAATGCTCTTCCTGATTGTGTCGCGTGTAATTGGTATTTCTCTTAATTCATTCTCCTTACCTCCGACAAACATTTGTGTTGGTGATGGGATGTCATTCAAGCTTTCTAGTGTGAACACTGATGTTAGGTATTCATTGAGAGTGTTTGCCGCCCTTTTATCATACAACTTAAAATTGTTAGTCTCATCTTTTATGGGTCCTACGGAGTCAGTTCTTTGTTTGGGTTTTACTTCGTATATATTTGCCCGAAACGCTATGCGTATTAGTGGCTTTAGGTATTGTATTTTAAATTTTAAAAATTTGCCCCGAGGAGCGAGTTTATTGGGAGTACTTAGCTGTATCATTAGCAAGGTAATTAACTATAGTTTGTTGTGCTCCGTCCTTTAACAAATCAATTGACCCCTCCCCTAACCTGCCTATTTTGTGCAATAGTCGGTTTAGGATGATCCTATCAAGCATCTTCCAAGTGCATTACATGAGACCGATAGGTCTGTAATTGCCAGGGTCATTGGGTTTCGGTATTGGGACCATTATTGCATGTTTCCATTGTGTGGGCAACACTCCACATAGGAATGACTTGTTAAACAGGTGGAGTAGTGGATTGCCAGACACTTCACACAGTGCATTGAGTATGTCGTAGGTGACGCCATCTTCACCAGGTGCTGTACTTTTACCCTTTTCATAGCCCCCTTTACTTCCTTGGCTGTAATTGGTTCTCCATACTCGTCATCACTAGATTGTGCTCTTTTTATCCTAATCCTTCTGTCATTATGTCGGAGGAGCTGTTCCCTGCTTACTTCTGCAGGGAGGGAGGAGGAGGATGCTGCATCACTCCACTTGTGAATTAGTTCTTCAGCCTTACCCTGGGGGTCGTTGTGAGCCGCAGGCCGGGCTCTGCTCCCCTTAGCTACCTTAATTTTTGCCCACACTTGCCTTGCAAACGTTTCTCTTCCAATAGAGCTAGTGAACTCTAGTCATTGTCTTTTCCTTTGTAACTCATCTGCAATATATGTACCTTTACCTGAATAAAAAATCTAATCTAAATTTATATGCTTAGATATATGCAAATGAGAGAGTAATAGAGCGAAACCTTTAAAATACTGAACAATTTGGAGGATATTGATTCATACAATTTCTTCAAAAGGTCAGATGTAACACGAACAAGGAGCAAAGGTTTCAAGCTCAACAAGCCACAGTGTAGGAGTGACAACAAATGCTTTTTAACCCATACGATTATGATCATGGCAATAAGGTTTCTAAAACAGTAGGCATTCTTCCAAAGTCAGACACTGTACTATGTTCCTCGCCCTAACCTAGTCACTCAGTATTATTCACTCATTTATCTATGTCTTGTCTATTTATGTCTTAAAGGTTACAAGACGTACATTAGTCAATACAATTGGTGCTTAAAATGTTAAGGATCTCGTGTGAAACACGGGTATTAATAAAAAGATTTATTATGTAAAATAAATAAAAAAGGCCCAAGGGCCATGAAGTAACAAGAATGCAAGGCTGGCACAAGCTGGCGTAAGTAGAGAAGACGGAAGATTCTTCATATTAAAAGACCCTGCTTCTCCAAGATGGCAGTTACACCCTGCTTGCCCTGGACAATCATCATATGGAGAAGGACTGTTTACTGTGAAGGGAAGTCCACAAATGCAATGCCAGCATGAGTCAGTCTTGAAGGGTAAACGATGATGGCACCCTCACAGTAACACAAAAGCCGAGCAAGCCCAGTGAGGAAGACCTGTTGATGGGAAAGGAGGAGAATCATTAGTCACAACAAAATCCACATAGAAACAAAGGAGAGAAAAAAAATAAAGTGGATGTCTTCTTTTTGTATAGACATAATAAATATTGCCATTTGGCTATGTATTTATATGATATATAATAGAATACAGCATAAAACAAAATAAGAGGGGTGGTAGGAGAAGAAAAGATTAGTGTTCAGTGAGAATCCACAAGGTCTTCTCTGAATACTCTTTATTTTCTTCAAGGCTGTGGGTCCCTACAATTGCACCAGAGGTGGTACACACCCCTATTATTATTTAAACAGGCGAGTAAAAATAGGTGAGTACACACATGGTATCAGCAAGCTTAGCCTCCAAACACACACACACACACACGGTATCAGCAAGCTTAGCCTCCAAACACACACACACATGGTATCAGCAAACTTAGCCTCCAAACACACACACACACATGGTATCAGCAAGCTTAGCTTCCAAACTCACACACACAGAAAATGGGGACATTGAAACAGTTGATAAATTTGATTTCAAGAGAGAGAGGTCACTATGGGGAACTTCAAAATTTTTTTAATAAGTAATTAGGCAGACTTGTTGCTAGACAGGGAAGTAAATTAAATGTATGCCAAATTTTGCAAAATATACAATGAAGGCACACAAACATTCAGACCAAAACAGAGATGCAGGGCCAGAAAACAGGATCGGTTCAACAGAAATTGAGAGAGGGCCACAGACCAAAAGACACAAAAATGGAATGAAAGACATTGAAAAACTACAAGCAGATGTCAACAAAGTTTTCGATTGGGCAGCAGAAAATAACATGATGTTTAACAGTGATAAATTTCAGGTATGGCAAAAATGAGGATCTGAAACATAATACAGGGTACAAAACACAATCGAATCTTCCCATAGTAGAAAAACAGCATGTCAAGGATTTGGGAATAATGATGTCCGACGATCTAATGTTTAGGGAGCATAACCAAGCAAATATTGCGTCAGCCAGAAAAATGATCGGATGGATTATGAGAACTTTCAACTCCAGGGATCCCATCACAATGGTTGTACTCTTCAAGTCACTTATGTTGTCCCGTCTCGAGTACTGCTCAGTATTCACTTCCCCCTTCAGAGCAGGAGAGATTGCTGAAAATGTGGGATATTTGGGCTTGATTCTGATTAATTAATAATTAAAATAGTAAATTAAATTACGAAGGACCACCCGCTTTTAAAGTAAAGAGGGAAACTGAGAATTTCAGATCATTGGATAAAATTCTAGAGAAAACCAGTGACTATGGATATGACTATTAAGTATGATCAGAAGAATAATTAATGGGCTGTATTATTAAAGAAACAAACCTCAAACACCTACATTGGGGGGTTATTACTGGAGGTCAGTACGTCCAGGAATCATTGTGGTTCGTTCACTAATTCAATTAATAATAATCTAATCCTATAAATAATGCTGAATAATGCTGAATAATAATGAAATAATGCTTCTTTGTATTATTCATACAAAGAAGAACATGAATATGAGCATAGTAATGAGTTACAGTAAATCACACATTATGTTGAAACATTCTGAATGTATCAAATTGCTAGAATATGGAAAAAAAGAAATAAGCCTTAGCTTGTAGTAGGTTCCTTTAGATAACCCTGGAAGTCCTCTTAATCTCCAAGTCTGGTACACTGACGAATGGCACGGTTAACATGGAGAAGACAGCGTGAGGAATTCGTCTCTCGAGCTGCAAGATAAATAACTACCAGTAGCAATTGATTTAACTACTCAATTCATATTCAAGATTATTGATATCTACAGATGGAATTCTAATCACCTGTTATTAGGTGTTATCTCGCCGCGTGACGCGCAATCACCCCGCTATTATTAAACCTGTAAATGATGCATCAAATAAAGGGTACTTAGCTGTGGGCACTGTATAAGTATTAAGATTGCCGTAATTTCGCATCCCAGGCTCCGGTGAACCTATCCTGGATTGATGCGTTTCAAGCTGGCTGATCACGTGTCGTCAGGAACCAAGTCTAGGGTCCCTCTTTTAACACCAGCACTAGTTGAAGATATTATCTGCAAGGTCGTTCACGCCTCACAGTGGCGGCTTTCATCTGCGGATGAATAACACCTGCCCGATTTGCTGGGCAATGGCGTCGTTTTTGAGTACGGTAAGTACAGTTCAGCCTCCTTCCGGCTCTGCACGTGTCCGCGTACCGACCAACTACCGACTGAGGATGGCGTCCCCCAACCCACGCCGAGTCGACGTTCATGACACAAATAATTGTCTTGAACATTAATATTTCTCGCATTCGCGCTTGAAACTCTAAAGACTGGACGGGTTTATTATTTAGAGGAACGAAATATTATTTTTTAACTATTTAAGAATAGTAAATATATAAGGGAGAGGAATTAATGTCTCCCCATGGCATTCATTGATGACGTTAACACTATCGCGAGGTAGACGGTATAATTCTAACGCTCTATTCAGCTTTTAGTTAGAGAACAATTCGTCTGCAATCAGTTGTCACACAGAATGCTTTAATTATGGAGAATCGTATTTAATTCTCACACAAATTAAATATAATGTGTTTTACTGTAAAGAAATCTGACGCAATACTGGCGTCAGGTGACGTGAGAATTCTAGCCTAATGCACAGATGAATTATTAGTACAGGAGAATTCTACGAGTTGTTAATTTTACTTACTATAATATTAAGTATGGTTAGTAATAAGTAATGAGAATACAACAATGCTGTATTCGATGTTGGAAATATCCAACATAACTCTGGGGTGGGATTCCCATGGTCGCAGTGTACTGTGTTGTACTGACCTATCCCGAAGTGATATTAAGATTAATACATTAGTATGTTAGTATGTTAGTACATACATAACGAACGTCCCGGATTTATCAAGGACTTACAAGAACTTGAGTCTTGCTATTTACATGTCAAATGAAACATGTTGTTTGTAGCCTACACAATATTTATAAAATTTAACTCTCCCAATTTAAACTAACAGAATCTATGGTGATGCGATATCCTGGGTCATAGTGACGTGTAATGTTTCGTTACGTGATATCACATCGTAGTTTCATCATAGTTACCTAAGTGAGATGTGAAGGAAATTACTCTTCTTCAGAGTTGTAATAGGCTTGCAGTTTCCCTTAGTGGAAACATGCATGAAATATGGAAACATTAAATGATTAAGTTATCGGTAATCAGGAACACTCTAAAGCTCACAATAAACTCAACAACTAGGGTCGCAGTGACATGTAATGGTGTATTACGTAGCTGCTGAATCGTAGGTAAACTCAGAATAAGTTCCTAAGAACTGATAACACTATTGTATGATTATACAGTAAAGTATTATTAGTCATTTAAGGTCAAGGAGACTATGACACTACAGTAAGGTCACTGTCTAGGGTCGCTGTGACTTGTAACTATTGAGTTACTAGACAATAACATCACGCAGCATCACGATCACCTCAAATTCAAATGAGGAGATTGAATTTAATGTGCACTGCCGTGCAGTAGTCATGCTGACTGATGGTACAATTAATTTTGCTAACTAGCTAAAATAATAGAAAGGTAGAGAACTGAAAAGTTTATTCATTAAATCAAGGAAAATTCTGAGTCGACAGTGAGATTAGTAGCCTAGTCATTCTGACTTATGAGCTAATTAAATGGCAGCTCATAGGCTTGACACTGTAAACTGGTTAACACGAAATCACCTTTACATGAATTTGGGTTTATTAAATCAGTCTCTATAAGTATAGTCAACTGTAATTAATGGTGAGTACAGATTAGGCTAGTACTCAGTTGACACTACTAAAGTCCCTAAACCTACCTAAATAAATGGCTAAGCTAGTTGTGAACAAAAATGTACTCAAATTAACATGGTGAGCAGTATTAAGCTCATTAACAGGTCGAGCTATATTGAACTCGTGAACATGGTGAACTACAGTGAGCTCGTCAGCAGTGCTGACAGGGTGAGTTACAGTGAACTCGTCAACAGTGTTGACAGGGTGAGCTACAGTGAGCTCGTTAGCTAGTGCTAACAGGGTGAGTTGCAGTGAACTCGTCAACAGTGTTGACAGGGTGAGCTACATTGAGCTCGTTAGCTGGTGCTAACAGGGTGAGCTGCATGGAGCTCGTTAACAGTTAACAGGGTGAGTTACATGGAACTCGTCAACAGTGTTGACAGGGTGAGCTCGTTAGCTGGTGCTAACAGGATGAGATGCATGGAGCTCGTTAACCGTTAACAGGTTGAGTTCAGTGAACTCGAATTAACGAGGTGGAGTTTTGTCATTCAGTTATCATGGCGAGCAATATTAAGCTCGTGCGCATGGTGAACGAGCACTCATATTATTACGTTAATTCTAAGGTGAGCTATGTTAAGCTCATGAAGCATGTTAATTAACAATGCTAATGTTTAACGGTAATGCATTAAACATATTAGTTCTCTGTAAATTCGCTTACTTATTAGTAAGTTTGCAAGTTTGTTCGTGCTGCGCTCCTACACTAAATAAGCAGAAACGAAAGAAAAACAACTCAAACAAATTAACGCAAGTATTTATCACTAATTCTTAGTGCAGAATACATGGTATTAAGAAGGGTTTCTTGGCAAACCTTTAAGCGCAAGTATAGTGGACCAGTGGTCCTAGTGAATGTTATCACTAAATTCAGAAAATGCCAGTGGCATTAAGTGCTAGATTCTCTAGCCTAACATTATTAATTCCTAGGGAGTACTAGATTCTCTAGCCTAACATTACAATTTAACTAGGAAGACTGAGTGTGGTCAATTACTACTTGTCGAGAATAATTCTAGGTCTGCAGTGAATTCAATGGCTTGGTCGCTGTGTCTTGTACTTGTTTGAGTACGGACCATTGGTTTTCACTGAGAGCTATGAAACATCTCGGCGAGTATCAATTGTACTACCTTCAATCTGAGTTTATTACTCAGCTGCATTTCTCCCTTTAGCTTGCTGCTGGAGAATTGATTTACTGCTGACTAATTTATTATTGTTGGCAGGTTTAGGCTTGTTCACATTCAGAACTTTACCAGTAAGTAAGTAGCCTCCTGCAGATTGGAGCATATTCATTCCCAATCGTTTAACATGTCCAGTTATGAACTGGTAATAGTAGTCGGCTCCTACTAGTACATCTACATTGTTAAGGCGGTCAGACATTAACTTGTTGTCAGCCAAATTAATTTCACGTTCCTGCAGGAAGTGGGCTGTGTACCCCAGACCCTTAATGTTTAAGTCTAAAGGTATTTGATCTACAACAATGGCTTGGACAGCCTTGGCATGACTACCTAGTCGTACAAGCGGTTGAACTACAGAGTATTCATGGGTTCCTCGATTTATCATGAACCCTGACAAGTTTAATTTTACTTGTCCTATTGGTTGTAAATTAAGTGCATCTGCTGCCCTTTGAGTAATGAAAGTTCTCTTGGAACCTTGATCAAATAGTCCACGTATGGTGATCTTGGCTCCTCTGTTCTTCACTTGAAGTTGGGCAGTAGGCAAAGCAGCATCCACTTGAGATGCTTGGGAAGTTACGCTGTACACATCTCGCACCTTGCAGCACTGTACTGGTGTAGATTCTCTACGTCCTATTCTAGGATTGACATAATTAGTCCTAACTAATTTGCACAGTGCAGCATGATGCTTGCCCCTTCTACACCTATTGCAGGTGTTCAGTGGGGTGTCACAGCTGTTAACATTATGTGGTTTGAGACACCTAGTACATTTGTGTAACTGTTTGAGTCGTCCGACTCTTGTGTCTCTATTAGGATAATTAGTACATTTGTACAGAGAATGTTTTTGATTGCAAAACAAGCACATTCCCCATCCTACAGATCGTTTAGGGGTTACCGGTTTAGGTAAAACGGTATTTGCAGGTTGTAATGGTTTTGCTGTTTGCATTTGCTTGTTATTTATTCTCTTGTGAGTACTTGGTGTACTCTGGGGAACCATTAACAGGCTCTTGGGAGTGCTCTTTGGACTATTAGGTCTCTTAGGAGCACCTGTGGGACTCTTAGGCCTCACTGATGAATCAGTATTTGACTGATTGTTGTTACATTGAGTATTAGCACCTTGGTTACCTAGTGACAGTGTCACTTTAGGAGTTTCAGGCAAGGAAACTGATGTAGGTACAGTTTTGGTGCATTCAGATTTAGCATTAATTGCTTGGTCTGCTGTATGATTGCTCATATTACGCAAACCTGTAAATATATCCTGCATTGACAGGGTATTACCATTCTGGCATACATATAGTTTATTAAGTGTGTCACCAGACAATTTTCTTTGGATGATAAGTTTAGTCATCCACTCAGTAGTTGGGTGATCCACCTCTTTACTGAAAGAATTTATCAGTGACTCAAGCTGAAAACTAAAGGCTTGTAAAGAGTCACCTGATTGCTCTGGTGAAGATAAATTTAATAATTGGTGCACAAGGTTTATAATAGTCTTCTCATTGTTAGCACTTGCTTTAGAAGGCTGTTGAGAGCAATTGTGACCATTACTTGTGTTGCTTAAGGCTTCTTGCTTAGCCTCAGCTTTGATTACAGCTTCGACTGCTGCTGCAGCATTAGCTTTATCATTTTCTGGTTCAGATTCACTGATCATTGCAGTTTCACTTGTTTCATCGGCAGCTTCACTTGTTTCTCTGGGTTCTGGTGATAAGCTAGTTAATTCAGTAGCATTATGTATTGCACTTATAGAATCCAGGGAACATTGAGAAGAGTGGTCTGAAATTTGATCAGACTCAGTAACCAAATCACCACATGAAGCGGCATTAGATGAGAGGTTAGAAAATGAAGGTTGAACTTCAGTTGTTGATCCTGTATAGTGATCAGTATTGATTAGAGGATTCTCCTCGTCTTGATTTAGCTCAAGTATTTCATCTGAGCTGAGTGTTAACCTGGATACAGGTCTATTAATGATCTGATCTACCCACTCGGGAATATCTTGTCTCGCAAGCACCTCCTTATATCGGTCTAAACTGGTTTGAACAGAATGTTCATAGTTATCGAGATCAGATTCTGTTAGACGTAAGTGGTCTGAGACAGTATGACCAGCTTGGAGTAAATTCCTGTGGGACTCGATTACAGTCTTGATATAGTCATATTTTTGGCTGGCGATCCTTATGTAACTTGCTAGTCTATAGACGTCACCTGGGTCAGTTTCGACACAGAAATGACATTTCATAAGCAGTTTTCCTAAAGGACCTTGAAGAGCTGTCAAGAATCTTGCGTTCCTTTCTAAAGGATTCATTCTTGCGGTAATTGAGCCTGATAGGGCTTATGTAGCTAGTGGTATAGCTATGGTATCTGCTCCTTGATGTAGAGCAGGTATAATGATTTATAGCCTGATAGGGCTTATGTAGCTAGTGGTATAGCTATAGTCTGCTCCTTGATGCAGAGCAGGTATAAGTATTGACAGTCTGATAGGGCTTATGTAGCTAGTGGTATAGCTATAGTGTCTGCTCCTTGATGCAGAGCAGGTATAATTATTGACAGCCTGATAGGGCTTATGTAGCTAGTGGTATAGCTATAGTCTGCTCTTTGATGCAAAGCAGGTATAATTATTGACAGCCTAATATTTCTTGAGGCTGGTCGTAATTTACCTCATTTAGAGGTTAGCTACCTACCTAATAATAAGCAACTAAGATTTGAGTGGTACCTTGGTCTCACTACAGGTGTTCCACAGCTTAGCTCTTCTAAATCAGCCTCGGATGGGTAGCAGACTTACAGTAACACTCAAAAACATACATAGAAATATGCAATAAAATAATTACACAATAAATGGTTAATCCCACCCTTGATAGGGTCAGCACAAAAGAATAATATATATCACAAACTAGCTCAAGCCTAGTCGTGAGAATTTCTACTTGAGAAACTACAACTATATTTAGTCTGTGCTTGTGCCAGATTCAACACAATCACAGCCTAAATTGCTACCTAATGAAGGTTGGCAAAGATTATATTATGGTGCAGTAATGTGCAAATAATTGTGCTGTGTTTTTGGGTTTTTTGTATTTTATAATATATACACTTGTGTAATTATGTGTATAAGAAATTAAATGAACACAAAGGAATTAATTGTGTTTGGCAAGTATTCTACTGCCATAAATATTATCTAACTCCTGAATGTACTCCTAATTGTGGAATAAAATATTATCAGGGTTAGTAATGATTAACTAGTATGAGATCAGTAATTTATATTAGTATACTGGATCCCTAAATGTTAATGATCCAATGACTTGAGTGAATCAGTAATTTTAACATGGATTCAGGCTATAATAGACAGTCTGCTGACAGCCATATATTGAAGCACTGGTATAGCCCAAATGGCCAACACCTAATTGGTGTTAGTGATTAAGATAAGGTTATGAGCTGTTGCTCTTGGTGACCTAAGGGTTCTACTTCAGTATGAAGTGTAGGTCTAAATGTTGTGGGTAATTGGTTATGACCCACTAAAGCTACGTATAAGGTAGCTATGTTAGTGTGATCTAGGCTAACTGATGTGTTACACTGTTAGTCGACACAATTAATTAAATAGTTAGTCTAGCTTCTATCACACAAGGATTAGTTATTAATGGTTAATATTTTAATTATAAATTTAATGCCTATCCGATTCGAAGGACCATATTGTGGGATATTTGGGCTTGATTCTGATTAATTAATAATTAAAATAGTAAATTAAATTACGAAGGACCACCCGCTTTTAAAGTAAAGAGGGAAACTGAGAATTTCAGATCATTGGATAAAATTCTAGAGAAAACCAGTGACTATGGATATGACTAGAAAGTATGATCAGAAGAATAATTAATGGGCTGTATTATTAAAGAAACAAACCTCAAACACCTACATTGGGGGGTTATTACTGGAGGTCAGTACGTCCAGGAATCAGTGTGGTTCGTTCACTAATTCAATTAATAATAATCTAATCCTATAAATAATGCTGAATATAATATTATTCATACAAAGAAGAACATGAATATGAGCATAGTAATGAGTTACAGTAAATCACACATTATGTTGAAACATTCTGAATGTATCAAATTGCTAGAATATGGAAAAAAAGAAATAAGCCTTAGCTTGTAGTAGGTTCCTTTAGATAACCCTGGAAGTCCTCTTAATCTCCAAGTCTGGTACACTGACGAATGGCACGGTTAACATGGAGAAGACAGCGTGAGGAATTCGTCTCTCGAGCTGCAAGATAAATAACTACCAGTAGCAATTGATTTAACTACTCAATTCATATTCAAGATTATTGATATCTACAGATGGAATTCTAATCACCTGTTATTAGGTGTTATCTCGCCGCGTGACGCGCAATCACCCCGCTATTATTAAACCTGTAAATGATGCATCAAATAAAGGGTACTTAGCTGTGGGCACTGTATAAGTATTAAGATTGCCGTAATTTCGCATCCCAGGCTCCGGTGAACCTATCCTGGATTGATGCGTTTCAAGCTGGCTGATCACGTGTCGTCAGGAACCAAGTCTAGGGTCCCTCTTTTAACACCAGCACTAGTTGAAGATATTATCTGCAAGGTCGTTCACGCCTCACAGTGGCGGCTTTCATCTGCGGATGAATAACACCTGCCCGATTTGCTGGGCAATGGCGTCGTTTTTGAGTACGGTAAGTACAGTTCAGCCTCCTTCCGGCTCTGCACGTGTCCGCGTACCGACCAACTACCGACTGAGGATGGCGTCCCCCAACCCACGCCGAGTCGACGTTCATGACACAAATAATTGTCTTGAACATTAATATTTCTCGCATTTGCGCTTGAAACTCTAAAGACTGGACGGGTTTATTATTTAGAGGAACGAAATATTATTATTTAACTATTTAAGAATAGTAAATATATAAGGGAGAGGAATTAATGTCTCCCCATGGCATTCATTGATGACGTTAACACTATCGCGAGGTAGACGGTATAATTCTAACGCTCTATTCGGCTTTTAGTTAGAGAACAATTCGTCTGCAATCAGTTGTCACACAGAATGCTTTAATTATGGAGAATCGTATTTAATTCTCACAAATTAAATATAATGTGTTTTACTGTAAAGAAATCTGACGCAATACTGGCGTCAGGTGACGTGAGAATTCTAGCCTAATGCACAGATGAATTATTAGTACAGGAGAATTCTACGAGTTGTTAGTTTTACTTACTACAATATTAAGTATGGTTAGTAATAAGTAATGTGAATACAACAATGCTGTATTCGATGTTGGAAATATCCAACAGAAATAGAGGGAATACAGAGAACATATACGGCACGCATAGACGAGATAAAACACCTAAATTATTGGGATCGTCTCAAAGCTCTCCAAATGTACTCTCTAGAAAGGAGACGAGAGATATACCAAATAATATACACATGGAAGATACTGGAGGGCCAGGTCCCAAATCTACACAGTAAAATAACAACGTACTGGAGTGAACGATATGGAAAAAAATGCAAGATTGAACCAGTGAAGAGCAGAGGTGCCACAGGCACAATCAGAGAGCACTGTATAAACATCAGAGGTCCGCGGTTGTTCAACGTCCTCCCAGCAACTATAAGAAATATTGCCGGAACAACCGTGGACATCTTCAGGAGAAAACTGGACTGTTTTCTAAGAGAAGTTCCGGATCAGCCGGGCTGAGGTGGGTATGTGGCCCTGCGGGCCGCTCCAAGCAATAGCCTGGTGGACCAAACACTCACAAGTCGAGCCTGGCCTCGGGCCGGGCTTGGGGTGTAGAAGAGCAGAACCCCATCAAGCAGGTATCAATATAGAAAGAAGCCAAACCCCAAATCATACCAGCGATACAAAGATGCGAGAAACAACTATACAGCAGTAAGGGGAGAGGCAGAAAGAAATTTTTAAAAAGTGATAATGGATAAATGTAAAACAGAACTGGGCCTATTCTACAAATTCATAAACAACAAATTGCAGGTAAAGGATAATATCCAGAGGTTGAAAATAGGAAACAGATTCACAGAAAATGATAATGCAATGTATGAAACATTAAACCAAAAGTTCCTAAGTGTGTTTATACAAAATGAAATCTTAAGAGAACCAGACACAATAAGAATTTCTGAGAACATCATAGAGCGTATAGAGGTGTCTAGAGATGAAGTGGAAAATATGCTAAAGGAGCTAAGTAAGAACAAAGCAGTGGTCCAGATGGAGTTTCACCATGGGTTCTGAGAGAATGTGCATCTGAGCTCAGCCTTCCACTTTACCTGATCTTTCAGGCATCCCTGTGTACAGGAGTCATAGCAAACATGTGAAAAAAGGCTAACATAGTTCCAATCTACAAAAGTGGCAACAGGGAAGACCCCACCCCTCTCAGTTATAGACCTGAATCATTGACAAGTGTAACAGTGAAAAGATTGAAAACAAATAATAAAAACTAAATGGGAAGAACACCTGGAGAGAAATTATATAATATCACACAGACAGTATTGTTTTCGATCTGGAAGATCCTGTGTATCGAATTTACTCAGTTTCTATGATTGAGCCACAGAGATTTTAAAGGAAAAAGGTAGTTGGGTCGACTGCATCTATCGAGACATAAAAAGGCTTTCGACAGAGTTCCACATAAGAGGTTGTTCTGGAAACTAGAAAATTTTGGATGGGTGACAGGTAAGCTTCTAACATGGATGAAAAATTTTCTGACTTATAGAAAAATGAGGGCAGTAATCAGAGGCAATCGGACTGGAGAAGTGTCACAAGTGGAGTACCACAGTACATGCACCAGAAATGTTCATTGTCTACATAAATGATCTACCAGTTGGAATACAGAATTATATAAACATGTTTGCTGATGCTGCTAAGATAATGGGATGGATAAGAAATTTAGATGATTGTAATGCCCTTCAAGAAAACCTGGACAAAATAAATATATGGAGCACCACTTGGCAAATGAAATTTAATGTGAATAAATGTCATTTATGGAATGTGGAATAGAACATAGATCCCACACAACCTACAAATTATGTGAGAAATCTTTATATAATTCTGATAAAAGAAAGAGGTCTAGGGTTGATTCTAGATAGAAAACTATCACTTGAGGCCCACATAAAGAACGTTGTGTGAGGAGCCTATGCCACGCTTTCTAACTTCAGAATTTCGTTTAAATACATGGATGGCGAAATACTAAAGAAATTGTTCACGAGTTTTGTTCGGCCAAGGCTAGAATATGCAGCGGTTGTGTGGTGCCCATATCTTAAGAAGCACATCAACAAACTGGAAAAGGTGCAAAGACATGCTACTAAGTGGCTCCCATAACTAAAGGGCAAGAGCTATGTGGAGAGGTCAGAGGCATTATATATGCCAAAACTAGAAGACAACAAAAAGAGGTGATAAAATCACTATGTACAAAATAGTAACAGGAATTGATAAAATCGATAGGGAAGATTTCCCGAGACCTGGAACTTCAAGAACAAAAGGTCATAGATTTAAACTAACTAAACAAAGATGCCAAAGAAATATAAAAAAATTTCCTTTCGCATACAGAGTGGTACACGGTTGGAACAAGTTAAGTGAGAAGGTGGTGGCGGCCAAGACCGTCAGTAGTTTCAAAGCATTATGTGACAAAGAGTGCTGGGTAGATGGGACACCACGAGCGTAGCTCTAATCCTGTAACTACACTTAGGTAATTACATATGGTGTCAGCAAGCTTACCGTCGAAACACACACAAACAGCCTGCCTATTATTCAAGGCCTTCTCTGAGTACTCTTTATTTTCTTCTCTGAGGCTATGGGTCCCTAATCTTGCACCAGAGGTGGTACAACTTTTAAGTTTTTAACTACTGCACTGAGCACCTGATTTGGCAAAGACTTCTTAGTGCAATTGTCAAGGACATAATTCTGGTATTTTTTTGTTTACAAATATTCAGGTATAGTTAATGTCAAAATGTTTCAAAACTCAACAATTTATATTTCAAAACAAAAAAACCAGCGTTGAATGTAATGAAACGCCATTTTCTGGGTGAGACCCGGAGGCTCCCCGGAGCTTTACCGGCTGATATGCTAATGTCAGACTTTGGCATCAGTCATGTGTATGGAGTTCTAGGGCCTACCGGGGACCACGAGCCAGAACCAGGCCCCCTCAGAGAGGCAAGGGGAGCAATGGCCTATAGAAACCCCCGTGTGGTTGGAAGCATTCTATGTCTGCCATCGACCGGGTCAAGCATCCAGAAAGGTAAGCATTCCAAAACAAACCCCTATTCTGGTTAAAATTGCTACCTAAGCCGAACTAGTGAATAGAACTCTTCAACAGAAAACAAGGAAACTAGTATGACGTCATACGTCACCGCGCCGCTGTCTGCGCAGCTCCCCCTCCCCGGGAGGGGGAAGGGGGAGCCCCAGACCTCCCACGCCGGCTATCCACCCATCAGTTCTGAGGCTGGATGTCAAAACACGCGAAAAACGCCGACCGGAGGGAAGGAGGGTTGCCGGGGAGCCTCCGGGTCTCACCCAGAAAATGGCGTTTCATTACATTCAACGCTGGTTTTCTGGGGGGAGCCCCGTCGGCTCCCCGGAGCTAACTACCCACATAGGAAGGTCAAAGGGACAAAACCGGGAGGCGGACACCACGCACCCCCCAAGGAGGCGAGACAACCGGCAGCAAACGCCAACCCAAGGCGCCACAGCCCCGAAAATCCCGGGAACAACACGAGAACCACGAGCAGCAAGGCCCCTGCACGAACACCAAAAATCCATGCCCGAAAGACTGCAAGGCCACGTCGCCCAGACGGCAGCGAGAGCAGCGAAGCCACGAACGCCACAGGCATGAGGGAAGAACACAGGCAGCTTAGCCGCAAGAACACGGCTGACCACCCGGGACACCATCACCCGCGAACCGGGAAGAACAGAACCGGATCAACGCAAAACGCGCTCCGGACCCAAACGCCGTGGCACGCAAACAACAGCGGAGGGCCGCCACTGAACACAAAAACGACACACCCCCGGCCCGACCAACGAAGCACCAACAAACCCTGGACCCCTCCAGAATGCAGCAGCCCCACCCCGCGCCAGAAAAGATGGAGACTGCTGCCATCAAACAACCAAAACGCTAAAACCGAAGGAGCAAGAAAACTCAGCGAACCGACCCCCAGAGGCAAAGGCCCAAAGGAAAGAGCCGACGAAAAAACACACCGGAACCGAAGGGGCACTACCAACCGAGGAGAAGACAGAGCACGCTGACCAGAGACCAGGATGGTGCAAGCGGCGCACGAACAGGCCGGAGGTGAAATGACGCACAAGACAGCTGACTAACGGTGCAGAAGCAACACCAAGACCGAAAGCAAGCTGAAGCGGCTCCGCCTGCGCCGCACGAAAAGAGGCGACAGTATGTGGCAAGACGACGGCCCCCAACCCCCACTAGAAAACCAAGCCGAGAGTAAACCAAGCTAACAAGAGGAACCACCTAAGAAGGGACAGGAAAAGGAAGGACCGCCAAAATACCCCATACTGCCGCCAAGAGAAGCACGCAGGTGGGACACCTACCACGAAGCCACCCGACCACCAACCGGAGGCGAGACCACGAGGCAGAACATAAGCAGCCCCGACAAGGCCCCCCCGAGCCCAGGAAAAAGGCGGAGCCGCGAGAAGATCTCGGGCGCGACCACCGAAACCCAGGCGGCACAAGGAGATGGAACGTCTGCCGAACAGAAAACTCCCCGAAGCATGCAAGCCCGCCAGGAGTTCAGAAACGACGGGTCCGACGCGAGACATCGCAAGAACCCCCCCCCCCCAAAAAAAAAAAAAACAACAACCGGCAGGGCAAGCTAGGAAAACCAAAGAAGGCGGAAGGGTCGCCGCCAGAACAGGACCCGAACCAAGGGTCACGAACAACTGCAACAGACCGAGAAAGAAGCACATCACAGGACACAGGCTGACCAACGCCTAAGAACACACGCAGAACATCCCTGCTGCAGAGGAGGCAGGAAGAAAGAGCAGAAGCACAAAAAAAAAAAAAAAAACAGGAGAACAACCAGGGGTGGACAATCAGGCAGGGACAAAAACCCCACGCAATCCCCAGGCACAAAACGGCAGCAAAGTGCCACTCCACAACCGGACACAGGCACAAGGACACGCCACCGTGAAACACGGTACCAATGCACACGTGCAGCAGCAGCAACAGGCACCACTGCAACATGCAACATGTAAATAGCAACTCCCCTCTGCAAAGGCAGAGAACGGAGCAGGCAGACCCCAGACAGGGCCAACGGAGACACGACAAAACCCTGCAGGCCCAGAAACCTGCACCAGGCGACCGACGGCGGAGAAACCCCGCTCGATACCTGCTGGATGAGGTACTGGGAGCTCTTTTACACCTCAAGCCCGGCCCAAGGTCAGGCCAGACCGGCCAGAGGATGGCCCACCAGGCAGCTGCTAGGAGCAGTCCACCGGCCCACATACCCCCACAACCAGGACGGGCCGGAACTGCCATACGAAAACAGGCCAGTGCGCCCTGGAAGTCCACGGACGAACCAGCAAGAAGGCTTATGCTCGCAAGGAGGTCGTGTAACAAGCACAGACCACTGATGGTAATACAGTGTTCCCCAAAAGTGCCAAGAGTACCACTGCACTCCACTGGTACTATCCCGCAAGTTCTACCAGATAGGCGGGACCCAAGAGCCAGAGCTCAAATCCTGCAAGCACAGCCAGGAGCCTCACCAGGTGAGTACAGAACCAACCCTACAACCCCCACACCTCACAACATTAAAAAAGGAGGGTCCCCTGAATGACTCCAGCATGGGTTGGACATGTACATGAGGGGGACAGGAAGGGGTGATAAAGGGACAGTCACTGGTGTGCGAACGGTCTCAGTCGTACAAAAATATACCTAAATAAAAGACAGGTATATAAACACCGCCGCATCCAGCGCCCGGCCAAAAGACGCCAGACTGCAGAAACTCACCTGGCGAATGGTGGCACGAACTTGACACGACTCAACCGTGCCCAGAAGAACTTGGGAGCACCGCCAGGTGAAGACGCCAGAGCCGGACCCTGCCGGACCCGCAGGAGAACAGGGAGAGGCGAAGGAGGCGGTCCACACCCATGACACAGGGAAAACCGCGGTGTCCTCCCCACAACTGGGAACCAGGACACCCCCGGCGCGAAGGGGCACATACCGCAGCCAGGGAGAAGAACGAGAGGCGAAGCACTGTAGCAAAAAAGGGCGCAAAACCCCAGCACTGAAACACCGCCCAGACCAAAACAAACTCCACGACGCATGCGCATAACACGCTGGCCGAACCGCACACCCTCCCTGCGGGAAGGCGCCAGCCAGGACTACTGCACGAGAAAAGGAGCCAAAAGAGGAAGCAGGAACAATAAAACCGGCCAAAAGAAGCAAAGAGCCCACACAAAAAAAAAAAAGGAACCCAACCGGGCGACAAGTAACCCAACCGGGCGACAAGCAGCCCAACCGGGCGACAAGTAGCCCAACCGGGCGACAAGTAGCCCAACAGGGCGACAAGTAGCCCAACAGGGCGACAAGTAGCCCAACAGGGCGACAAGTAGCCCAACAGGGCGACAAGTACTAGGAGCCGACAGACGTTCCAATAATGCGGGAAGTAGCGAAAAACCTTCCCGTACCCTCGAGAACACAGAAGCCAACACTAGTCCCGAAGGCACACGAAGGCGCAGGCGCACCCGAGATCAGAAGTCACGCAGAACCCCATCGAACGGGGAAACATGACAAAAACACCGTCCCAAAAAGCGGGGGAGGAAACATCCACCCACAGGACGGAACCAACCGACTCAAAGGCCAAGGAACCGAGCCCGGGGAGGGGCCGACGTCCAACAGCACGTACGGCGAGTGGGGAGGAAAGACCCCACTCCGCGTAACCACAAGCCCCGCCTAGAGGGGGATAAAAAACCCCACGGGGTCTAACAGGGCCAAGGCCCCCCCAAGTCAGCCCCTCCCCAGCCCCGGGAACCTACACGACAGGCCCCGGGGCCGAGCCGTTCCCCCAAAGCCCCGGCCGTACCAGAAAACCGGGGCAGCCGTGAAAACACTAAGGAAGGGAGCCCACTGGCAGACTCATACAACACGGCTGGAGGAACAGGCCCAAATGCCCCCGTCACTACCCCGGAAGGGGAATTCCCCGAGACTGCCCGAGTCTCAACACCACCAAACACCCCGCCCTGAACCTACAGACGGTAAGGAACCGGATGCAGGCAGGAAGGGTGAACCAGGGGAAAGACAAGGGGGCGTGGATGGAACCGAAGCAACCAACACCCCCAAGTCCCAAAACGATCTACAACGGGGCAGCCCCGGGGCTCCCGGGGAGGAAACCACGAGAACGTTGCCACCACCAAGGCTCAAGTGCAACGCCCCTGCTGCCCGCACCTGCTTTGTTAGCACAACTGGGTAACCGAGCCACAACGAGCAACCAAACTCGCAGGACACCGGGTCGAAGGTGTCACCGACCCCACAGGCAGCAGACGGAGGCAAAACAGAGAGTCACCCAGAGACAAAAGGTGAGAGCAACCCTCAAACTCGCTGGAAGTGAGGGTGGGGGGGGCTCTGGGGTCACATCCATCGGACCCGCGCGCCCCCAGGGGTTTCCCAGGGTCCCGAGCGTTTACTTTAAGAGGACTCGCGCTCAGGTAATCCCAGGCAGGGTACTGCTAACCGGCACCCAAGCTACCAAACAACTTTCTAAGAGCTGAACCCCCGGGACGCGTACACTCACGGGGACCTAGCAGGGGGGTACCACCAGAAATACTCAGAACACAAGGGACACAAGGGGCAAGAACGAAGGCAGACCCTCCCCACCAGGTATATAAACAAAAGAAAAAGAAAACCCCGCAAGAGGACAGCGTACCCAAGCGGAACAGAGCCGGCCGCTATGATTGGTAAAGACAAGCTGCACAGTACCCCGCGCCCCACCAGTGCAAACACTGCCCCTTACTCTAAGGCGAACAAGGGAGACAGAACACCCGAGCACACAAAGAGCGGCCGAAAACCAAGCAGTAAACGGCCAAGCAGGGGCAGGACCCAAGGAGCTTGTGGAAGGTGGCCCCAAGCCCCAAGGGCAGTACTTACAGGGCACCTAGGGAAGGGAACCCTAGGCGCATGCAGCCTGAGTACTGAAGAATCACTCCCGGCTCACGCACCACCTAGAAAACAGACACCACACTCTAGGTACAGTGCTGAAACAACCACTGGAGCCGGAGCACATAACCATTGCCTATAGCATCAGCCGAAGAACTGATGGGTGGATAGCCGGCGTGGGAGGTCTGGGGCTCCCCCTTCCCCCTCCCGGGGAGGGGGAGCTGCGCAGACAGCGGCGCGGTGACGTATGACGTCATACTAGTTTCCTTGTTTTCTGTTGAAGAGTTCTATTCACTAGTTCGGCTTAGGTAGCAATTTTCACCAGAATAGGGGTTTGTTTTGGAATGCTTACCTTTCTGGATGCTTGACCCGGTTGATGGCAGACATAGAATGCTTCCAACCACACGGGGGTTTCTATAGGCCATTGCTCCCCTTGCCTCTCTGAGGGGGCCAGGTTCTGGCTCGTGGTCCCCGGTTGGCCCTAGAACTCCATACACATGACTGATGCCAAAGTCTGACATTAGCATATCAGCCGGTAAAGCTCCGGGGAGCCGACGGGGCTCCCCACAGAAAAGTAATGAAAACATTACAAAACATTAAAATATAGCCTAATTAATTAATTAATAAAATAGCACAACTCTCAGAATGTCTAAAGGTGCTTTGAGCAATGAAGTAGTTAATTTTATATATATAATATTATATATAAAATATATATTTACCTGTGACTACTGCTTAGCAAAAATTTGATCTCTGTGAAAATTGGTCTCGTCATTGCTAGGAGATATTTTAAGACCATGATTTGCTGTGAATGGCACTGTAGTCTTCAAGTCATCAATCTAAAAATAGAGGTAATCTTTTAAAATGTAAATTTTGTATAAAAAAAATGCAAAAATAAATTGCAAGAATAATATGAAGTTATTATACAATTTTGTTTTAATTATTTAAATATTTGTGAGACATTATTAAGAAATGTATGAAGTACAGATTCTCTAAGACCTGATATGTATCTGCTTATGTTCCACCACATTACATTCAGGGCTGAAGAGAAAACACAGCCAGTAAGGTAATGATCACTTAGGATGGACTGGGATGCTACATGTAGGTTGGGGCTAAGCTGCGTGAGGCTAGGATGCCCAGCCTGCCTTGTCTAGGCTGGGCTGGGCTAGGCAACACTAGGAAGGAGTTAACAAATCTCTGGAGTGCCTTACTTTTCCTGATATCCTTAAAAAAGCAAGAATGATGCCATTTTATAAAGGAGGTGAGACAGCAGACATAAAACAATTAAAGAAAAATATCAAATCTACTTATACTTTCAAAAATATTTGATTTTTTTTTTTTACAAACATCTCTTCCTACTTTGTAAAATTCAACATGAATACAAACACACATACACATCCCTAGGAAGCAGCCCATAGCAGCTGTCTAACTCCCAGGTACTTATTTACTGTTAGGTGAACCAGATATAGAGAATAACCACAAAATGCTATCTTTATAAGAACTATCTTGTAAAGCCACTAGTACACGCAGCATTTCAGGCAGGATATATAAAATATATATATATATATATATATATATGTCGTACCTAGTAGCCAGAACGCACTTCTCAGCCTACTATGCAAGGCCCGATTTGCCTAATAAGCCAAGTTTTCATGAATTAATTGTTTTTCGACTACCTAACCTACCTAACCTAACCTAACCTAACTTTTTCGGCTACATAACCCAACCTAACCTATAAAGATAGGTTAGGTTAGGTTAGGTAGGGTTGGTTAGGTTCGGTCATATATCTACGTTAATTTGAACTCCAATGAAAAAACATTGACCTCATACATAATGAAATGAGTAGCTTTATCATTTCACAAGAAAAAATGTAGAGAAAATATATTAATTCATGAAAACTTGGCTTATTAGGCAAATCGGGCCTTGCATAGTAGGCTGAGAAGTGCGTTCTGGCTACTAGGTACGACATTATATATATATATATATATATATATATATATATATATATATATATATATATATATATATATATATATTATATATATATATATTTATATATATATTTATATATATATATTTATATATATATATTTATATTATATATATATATTTAAGATGAATAGGAAAACCAGGGATATACTGAACATCTTGAATCAGAATCTTTACTTTAAAAAACATAACGTTTCGAATACTTCTCGTATTCATCATCAGATCTAAAGGAAAAAAACAGAAAACACAGTCAAATAGCTGGTAAACAAAGAACTCATACTGAACATAATTGCCTATCAAAGAAAGGAAAAAGCTTAACAAACAAAACACTTAAGCGCACTTAAAGTGATCAATACAAATTAAACTTATTAACTGTCACATATATTAAAACTAATTTAAAATCCATTAAACTACAAGATGAAATTTATAACTACTAAAACAAACCATTCTATTAAACTTACGTGAAGTGATCAGAAGTGAACCTTGATACCGAACACATAGATACTAAACACTATAACAAATATTTATATAATGACTACAAATCTACAAAAAATGTATGTAAAATACAAACAGAATAAACGAGAATTATAAAGTACTAACCAAAATCTTATAAAAAACTCAAATATTAAATAAAATTAAATACCAAAAAATGTATTATGTATCCTAAATAAAAGATTATATTAATGTACAATGTTAAGACTTCAAATAAGTAAGAAAGGGCAAAGACATGGTAAACTAAACAAAATTAAACTACCAAAATAAACTAAAAATCAAATTACAGGGCCTACTGTGCACTATACAGTGTACAATTGAACAGCTGAAAGGTTGCTATTTAACAGAGGCCGCAGCTCCTTTATATATAAGGATTCCATTACTCTCAAATCTGACTGGCCATTCATACAAGTGTCCAGAATTTTAAAATCAGATTCCAGCAGAGAATGATCAAACTCATAACAATGGTTTCTAATCTCCGAAAATGCTGGTTTAGACAATGGTAATCCAGTCCTAAAAGATAATCCCCGGTGCTCAAGTATCCTAATCTTAAAGTTCCGAATGGAACTCCCGACATATCCAGCATTACAGCTGGAACAATTATACATATATACGACATTTGAGCACAAGGGGATAGGCACTTTATCTTTAAATTTAAAATAAGAGCCTATGGTATTTGTGTTGACAAAAATAAATCTAAAGTCTACTTGAGGATAACACTGCTGCAACAGTCTCCTCAAACGACTCCTTACAGAAAAGCTAATACTGCCATAAAATGGTAATTTAATATATTTAAGATCCCTTTCCACTGTAGTAATCCTACACGATGGGTGAAACTTCTTATTTAAGAAATTCCTTATAAAAGTATAAACCATATGCACAGGATAACCATTATTTGAAAAAAAATTCACAAGAAAATTAATTTCCTGATCAAAGTTATTCCAATTAGAACATAAAACAAAGGCCCTATTCAGTAGAGTGTTAATAGCATTTGTCTTAAAAATATCAGGAACAAAGGAATTAAAATTTAAACCTAAACCAGTAAAGGTTGGTTTCCTAAAAACATTAGTGTTGAACCCATTGAGGTTATTCACTTTTACATCAAGAAACGACAATGAATTATCAACTTCACACTCTGCAGTAAACCGTATATTACTATGTTGTGCATTAAGATACTCTCTAAATTTCTCAATATGACATTGGTCCCTAAACAACAAAAAAGTGTCATCTACATATCTTCTGTACAAGACTGGATTTTGTCTGGATTTTGTAGTAAAATATTCAGACGGCTGTTAGAAATAGCAGTTAAAGACTCCATCTTTATGTTTAATAATATTTATTATAAACAAATTGATGGAGTAGCAATGGGGTCTCCTTTAGGTCCTGCACTGGCTAATGCTTTTTTGAGTTTTCACGAAATAAATTGGCTTGATAATTGTCCTTCGGCCTTTAAACCAGTCTTGTACAGAAGATATGTAGATGACACTTTTTTGTTGTTGTGATAGCCGTGTGATAACACGTGAGGAACACAAATGCAAATGGGGTGTGAGTTTTCAGTTGTATATAGTCCTGGGGACCATTCAGGCTTGTTTGCATTTGTGTTCCTCACGTGTGCCCCAAAGAATGAGGTGATTTGATAAAATGCTATGCCCAAGATTACCATCCGAGTGCCGGCGGGGAAGTGGTTCATATAGCCTCGGCTATCACTTCCTTTTGTCCGGTCGTGATGGTCAAGCGGATTAAGGCGTCCCTGTACATACCAGTTGTGGGAGTATGGGTTCGAGTCACTTCTGGGGTGTGAGTTTTCAGTTGTATATAGTCCTGGGGACCATTCAGGCTTGTTTGCATTTGTGTTCCTCACGTGTGCCCCAAAGAATGAGGTGATTTGATAAAATGCTATGCCCAAGATTACCATCCGAGTGCCGGCGGGGAAGTGGTTCATATAGCCTCGGCTATCACTTCCTTTTGTCCGGTCGTGATGGTCAAGCGGATTAAGGCGTCCCTGTACATACCAGTTGTGGGAGTATGGGTTCGAGTCACTTCTGGGGTGTGAGTTTTCAGTTGTATATAGTCCTGGGGACCATTCAGGCTTGTTTGCATTTGTGTTCCTCACGTGTGCCCCAAAGAATGAGGTGATTTGATAAAATGCTATGCCCAAGATTACCATCCGAGTGCCGGCGGGGAAGTGGTTCATATAGCCTCGGCTATCACTTCCTTTTGTCCGGTCGTGATGGTCAAGCGGATTAAGGCGTCCCTGTACATACCAGTTGTGGGAGTATGGGTTCGAGTCACTTCTGGGGTGTGAGTTTTCAGTTATATATATATATATATATATATATATATATATATATATATATATATATATATATATATATATATATATATAAATTTATGAGGGTACCACCTCTGGTGCCAATGTGGGGTTATATATATATATATATATATATATATATATATATATATATATATATATATATATATATATATATATATATATATATATAATATGAATACATACATACGGGACAAAGAGCCAGAGCTCAACCACCGCAAGCACAACTAGGTGAGTACACACACACACACTATATATATATATATATATATATATATATATATATATATATATATATATATATATATATATATATATATATATATATATATATATATATATATATATATATATATATATATGCAATTGACGATCACAAAACACTGATCATTTTATGCGGAAAATCCACAGAGAAATATGAAATGAGGTGAACGTTTCGGCTTTGTTAAAGCCTTTGTCAACACCAGACTGACTCAGTCAGTCTGGTGTTGACAAAGGCTTTAACAAAGCCGAAACGTTCACCTCATTTCATATTTCTCTGTGGATTTTCCGCATAAAATGATCAGTGTTTTGTGATCGTCAATTGCATATATATATATATATATATGAGTGTCAGACCATGGAGGAATGATTTTTTTTTAATTTATATAAAAAATTATTCCTTCTGAAGATGTATTAATATATGAAAGTACTTAAGGAAATTCCTGTTTCAATTCTTCCTCCGTGGTCTGACACTGTCACATTTTTCATCAAGTGTTAATTTTTGTGATTTACACACACGTGGCATGTTTACACACACATTATTTATATTTATATATATATATATATATATATATATATATATATATATATATATATATATATATATGGAACCCTCAACCCTATAAGTGGAGGGTTCCTACAAACTCAACCAGAGGTGGTACCCTCTATATATTAATAAAAAGGCAAGGCTATGCTAAATCTAGGCATGGATTGGCTTGGCTAAGCTGGTCAGGGCTTGGCTAGGGTAGGAAGGACTGGTCATGTTTAAAAGCAAGGCAGGGTTAGGCTAGGCAAGACTAGGTAAGGGTATACTGGGATAGGCTTGGCTACGGTAGGCTAGTAAGAGGTAAACTAGGATAAGCAAGGCTGTGCAAGCACTTTGCACAGCTAGAATGAACTATGCTAAGATGGTGTAAGCTGGGCTAGGTTAGGATAAGCTGAGTCATGTTAGGGCCCCGATTGACCAGTGGAGTCTAATGGTCTAACCTTCTAGCTAGTTTGCTGACCTAAGAGTGTAAATGCCTAGCCCCTAACCTGAGATATATACAAGAGTTGTTACATTCTTGTACAGCCAGTAGTACGCGTAGCGTTTCGGGCAGGTCCCTGGAATACGATCCCCGCCGCGAAGAATCGTTTTTTCATCCAAGTACACATTTTACTGTTGCGTTAAACAGAGGCTACAGTTAAGGAATTGCGCCCAGTAAATCCTCCCCGGCCAGGATACGAACCCATGACATAGCGCTCGCGGAACGCGAGGCAAGTGTCCTACCACTACACCACCTGCTGCAATATTAATATAAAAGAAATATTACTTATTATAATCGTAAATACTAAATACCTGTTGTGTTGATTTAGGGGCGACGACGACCGTGGGATCGGATGCGAGCCACAGGTGGCCTACACCATGCTTTCTAAGGCGTCCATCTCATAACAAAAACAAATCCGTGCATTCATACACACACACAGAGATCCCGTGGTTATTCGAATACTTGCAATTCTTTTACTTAAAATAATAACAATTAGATTAATAATAATTAACATAATTTTTACTCAAGATTCATAAAAATCATTAATACTATTTTAGAAGAAAATTTATAAGACATCTAAAAACAGATACACAGACTTTGTGTGATATTTATTTCAACATTATATATTAATAGAATGTTGTAACTATTATTTTTAAATATTAGGTAGTTTCCAGCTACGTATATCGCATATAAACGTTGCAAAAAGATTTTAGACTGAATTAACACATTACACATTAATGGAGTAATTAACAACAAAACAATCTTTATTTTCATTGCAGAACATATATCAGAGCATACTAGTGACTCATACATTTAAAATAGTGTGATTTTTAAACAATTCGGTTGTAAACCCGCAGAACCGCCTACCGCCAAAGACGTAACATAAGAAATGGTATATAATTCATAATTTTAAATTCCATATATAATCATTAATAATTTTCGGCAGCTATCGAGGTTCTCTATAGGTAAATTTCTGTACTCTAACAAGATGCTACTTGCTGTTTAGCTGTTTAAATTCTTGGAAAATTGTAATGACCAGCGACATAAAATATAACAATGAAATAGTAGCTGGTAACTGTAGGTGAACGAAAAATTAAATTCCAAATTGATTAGATGTTTTTCTAAATATAAAGATCGACCTGAAGGAATTTTATGAATTATGGACTAATTAAACAAAAAAATAGGTAATTTTACTTGAAGAACAGATGCCAGAGAATAGTTAGTGAGTACATTTATATTGTATAATGGGAGAAAGCCCCTGGTAGCCGCGAATTAAAATAACCACCTACATTAATTGATAACTAGGAAATAGTATCTGGAAACTTTATCTGAACGAAAACACAATACCAATTTGTTTAGATGTTTTTCTTAATATAAAGATCAACAGTAAGGAATCTTATTCATTATGGACAAATTAACAAAAAAAAAAAAACGATAATTTTCATTGAGGACCATATATTAGAGCATACTTAGTCACTTATATATTAAAAGTATTGTGTATTTTGAACCATTGGGGTTGTAAACAAACAGAACGGCCTACCCGAAAAGTCGTAACATAAAATGTTGCATATGTTTGCTAATTTATTATTTGATAAATGATTATTATTAACTTACGACAACTATAGAGGTTTCCCATTAGTTAAATTACTGTAGTCTGACTAAATGCTACTACGAAACCTATATAAATCCTGGGAAAGTCACAATGACCAGCGACATTAAAGCATAGAGGGTTAAATAGTAACAGGCAACTGTCGGCAAACGAAAAATTCATTTCCAAATTTATTAGATGTTTTCCTAAATATAAAGATCGATAGGCTGGAATTTTCTGGATTATGGCCTAATTAAGGCAAAAATATATATATTTTTACTTGAAGAACAAATATCAGAGCATAGTCAGTGAGTTATAGAATAATAAGAGTGTGGTATTTCATTGTATAACAAGAGATAGTCCATGGAAGCGATAATAGACGTAGTTTTACACAAAATAACGTCCAAAAACAGCCGTAGAGTCAAACGGCAAATGTTGACGTTCTTTTTAAGAGGACAGGTTGGGAAGATGTTAAGATGGGCCTGAGATATTATCTCATCAGGTCTTTCCATGTTTGGGGCAGAGTCTCTACTGTTTAATATGTGCACTGTGGAATGTTTTTTATATATGGAAAAGAACACGGGGGGGGGGGGGATATAAAAAAAAACATGTATTTCTTTTTTTATAGAAACATAAACATGATATATACAAGCTTAGGCGTGACAAAGAAAACATTAAAAATTACATACTTTTGTTTATTGAAACAAAAACATAATATATACATATTTACAAGCTTAAATCTATTGGTCGGCAAAAAACTTTTGTAAACATAATAATAATAAGTAATAATAATAATAATAATAATAATAATAATAATAACATCCCCTACACACACACATTAATGTGAGAATGCAAACATATTTTTTTTTTTTTTTAATGCAGAGGAGCGAGTATATTTCACCACAAGTTTGGGAATAGGCTTTGGGCCAAAGAATCTCTCTTGGCCCACATATTGAAAATTGTGTAATGACGCCGTCCTGCAGGGCGTATATTTTGTTCCACATTTTCCTCTACATCCACATTCATCTCCAAGTCACTAAAGACCGCCTCCTCATCCTCTGGAGTGTGTGGAATATCAGGGTGACCATAAGTGAGTGAAACGGTGGGGCTTATTACGTATCGCTTATCATCAAACGCGGATAAGCCTCTCTTGACAGTAAAGCATGTGCACATTTGCCCGCCAACATTTCTAATAGACCTAGTCACAAACCTCCGACATGTGTTTGTTTCAATGGCGTCTATGAAAGATGAGTGTTCTAGCCCAGCTTGCTGACGTCGTGTGATCCCCTTGCATCTGCAAATGTGCTGTTTATCCAGCGTCACTAGCGAGTACATTTTGGGCTTAAGGGCAACGAGCTGGGTTATAATTTTAGACCTTACTTCGGACTTTAAAAGACCCAGTTTGCCTTTTTTGCGCGATTGAATATAGAGAATGATCTTCGGGGAAATTGCTAAAATCAATATGGCGTATGAGCGGGGCCTTATTAAGCTCTTCAAAAGCATCTCTGCAAGTAAGCTGAATAATGTACGAGTCAGTGTCGGTGTAGAGCAGTTTTGCCTTGTCACCATATTTCGCTTTGACCGTGTCGTACCAAAAGGAATATAGCCGCCTTTTAGCTATTTGAAGAATTTGAAAGCCTAGATATGTGGGCGTGTCGATAGTGAGTGAATATTTGCGGGTCGTGCATAGGACACGGTCCTCACTCAGCAAAGTCGCTCGTTTGAAAAAAGGGTCGCACGCGTGTTTGAGGAACTGTTTGTGAGTTGTTAAATAGTATTTATTGGCATAACGCTCCAAATTCGTTAAAGATTTGCCATATATTGCGTTATTTACAAGTTTAAATGCCTTAGACTTAATTGCACAGGTCGAGTTTGTTCGCTCGCGAATATTGCTATCTACAAAGGACTTGAGGTGTGCCCTCTGCTCAAATTCAAAGATAGTGTGCACGCGCGAGACTTCCACCCCTAGTCGCATTAAAAGCTGAAGAAAATCTAGACTAATTAAATAGTCACATTGTGCTTCATGGGTGGCAATGAGTTTTCGATTATTGCGCGGCAGCTTGCGATTTTCCGCAACTAGGATCGACTTGCTGTATTCTGACAGTTGTTCCGTCACGATGTCGGCGTGTGCTAAAATTAATGGCAGGTCGTCAGTGTATCTAACAACGTCGGGGGAAACTTGTTTAGTGTCACACAAAATCCAATAACCGCCCTCTTGATCGCAGTCAATATTTCTCAAACCCCGCAATAGCATTTCATCGCGTTCAGCATCAGTTAGGCAACGGAAACCGCCAGTGGGGAGCTTTTCACTCATGCACGAGATAGAGGATGTGGGTTCCATCCTCACCAGACCCCGCCCCGGTGTAATGGTTCTCGGCGGCAGACAATTGCTTTACAATTGAGGTAAAGCCTCCTCTTAAATTCCTGCGAATGAGGTCATACATTCTAGGGTCTGATATTGGATCTAGCACCACCTTACTTTTGAACAGGAAGGCGTCCCACGCGAAACTAGATAAAGAGAGGTAATATGCAATATCTAATCTATAAAGATCTAACATAGTGCGTCGCCACACCGTGAAAATCTCGGCCAAAATGCCAGTATCAACTTTTAAATACAAGAAGAGATATTCGCCAATATTGCGACACTTGGCCAATTTAAAGACCTCTAACGCTTGTTTGTATTCTTTTTCAGGGAGCTCTTCCTGTGTTAAGGTATTGAAAAATGCATCTCTGGGGGGGAGCTGAGGTTCATTTAATACGTCCCAATTTGACACGTAATCATAACAAAAGGACTGTTTACCAGTTAACAATAAATTATGGGCCTCAGCAGGGACCTTATCTAACATGGCGAGAGTGAACGTCGTATCTTTGCTGCTGTCGATGTGTTCCTTGGCTAATTTAGCCAATGATCCATTGAGCAAGGCTAAGCTGTCCATAAATCTAAGAAAGTCAATGTCAACTTTCATAAATTTATACCCGTCTTTGGACATAATGTCTACGTTGTGTTTGGGCACGTTTCATAACTCGTTTAACAAAACCCCTAAATCATACGCCGCATTATGTGAAAACGTGTGCAAGTATTTGTAGCCATCTTTGCACTGGAGCGAGAGCATAGGGCGGCTAAGTAATTATGTTCTCTCAGGTGAATGACCGTGGTGCCTATTTTTGACGATTTTGGGCCCGAAAGGTTCGTCGCATATCTCGCACATGGTCTGACTCTTGTAAATCTCCTTTTGCTCTTTCGACATGTGCAGATGGTAATATGGCTGTTCTTGCGCTATTCTGGCCCACGAGGAGGATAGTTTATTAACGAAATGGGTTGCAGAATTGGGCCCGAGGTAGAAATCTTTTTCGACGATATTATAGCGACGGGCTATGATTATGTACGCATATGCGATAGCCTTGTGACGTGCTTCGATTATGCCCTGTGGCCTATCCTTTTGCAGGGCACATTCGAAATCGTAGTAGCACGTGTGGCTTGGCCCGTACGCTCGCCCAAAATGTTTAAACTTTATTTTCTTTTCTGGGGGAGGAAAATGCAACGTTTGTTTGACCTCGCAAGTTGCTTCATGTTCGAGCATTTGATGGGGTGGGAGGGCGATTAGACAGCTGTGGCAGAATTTATGACCAGCTGGGATGTTTTCCGAATGAGACCTCATATTATGCACATATTTGGTAAAGTTCTTGATGAGGACCAAATGTCGGCCTTCCAGCATAAGTAAAGATATAACATCCTTAAAATTCTCACGGCCTTTTCTAGCCAAACTAATGTAATGACGACCATTATCACCTTTTGCCAGAACATAAATAAATATCGAAGACCTGTTTAAATATTCGACTTTGGCGATGTCGTCAAAAGATACCGGCGTGCCTATATTATTACTCCATCTTACTTGTCGGCGTCACCATCGCCCAGATTTGTGCACCCATCGCTCTCTCTCTGATTTTTGATGTTGTTATAAAGGAGCCCGCGGGCCAAACATTTGTGCACAGCGATGCACTGCATAAGGCAAATATTGGCTTCCCCTCGGGGGTTGAA